>NW_024879461.1:0-78649 GCF_009819885.2 Catharus ustulatus
ATGAGTTCCTGCTGTGATCAGTCTGTCCCAGTGCCCTTGACAGCTTGGACATCTCACTGATATCAGCTTTAAAATATGACATGAGGATGATTCTGTGAATACTCCAGCCTGTTCCAATGCAAACAGGTGGCTTCATAGCAGCCAGAGGTTTTGTTTTCGTCTTGTCTTAGCGTGAGAGAGCCCTCATGTGGCATGGATTTGTGTAGCCTTTCCTTTCATGCCTTCCGTGGCTCTTCACAAAGGCATCCTGAATATCCACTTTTCCCAGAAGGCACAATGTGCCAGGCCCCTGCATTGCTGTCAGTAGAGATAAGAGGCATAGCAGTGCTTAACAGCTCACTGAAAGGTCTGAGTGTGCTCTGATACAGCCCTACGAGTGCCACTGCAAACAGACTGATCCTAACCATGCACCAGCATTTAAGTGGGAGCTGTCATCTGGTCAGCCTCACCTCAGTGATCCTTGTGGGCCCCTTCCAACTCAAAACATTCTGTGTGATTCTGTGATCATACCTTGGTGCAGGGTTGGACAAAGAGGGTGAACACATGGGCAGCCCTTGCCCAGTATTGGCAGGGTGAAGCAGCAGCTGGAAATGCATCTCCTGAGCCAGGAAAGTTGTGGTGGCCTTAATGCAGTTTGAAAGAGCACCATTAAACACCTACTGCCTTGCCAGTTAATGGCATAGTAGGACTGTAGGGTAATTCAATGCAGCACAACTAAGCTGAATAAATCCTCTGCCACCCACCTAGGGAAGTTGAGAAGGTTGTTTTTTGAGGTGCACCCCAAAGAAGTTATTTAATAATGCATCTGTGCAAAGGCATAACAGATTTACTCATGATCAACCTGTTTTGATGCAGCAACAATTTGCATGAGTTTTTGATTGTAGCAGATACTAATCATGCCCTAACACTCCCAATTTCTTGCAGACTTTGTAATCAGCTTGTAGAAATAGCCAGCTCTGTACCCTTAGTTTTCTCAGGCACCATATGGAATTACAAAAAAATAATGTTGCTGATAAAATCTAAGGCATGATAAACTTGGAACATTCTGTGTAAATGTTTGTAGATAAACAGATGTTGATGTGCAGCAGGAAAAAATTGCTTTATACTGCTTAATAATATTTTTTTTTAAATAGCAATAAAAGCACCATTGATACGCAAAGGAAAATTGCACTGTTTTGTTTTGTTTTGTTTTGTTTTTCTAATACACCAGCATGTTAATCTTTAAATAGTTTTTAAATAGTTTTTAAATAGTTTTTGATAATCAAACCAGAGAAGACCAAGGGATCAAGCTATTGGATCAATTCTGTACAGACAGACTTTCTTTTATTATTAAACATAGTTAATCTGCTTTTCATAGGAACTACTTATATCTGTCTTTCAGAGGTTTTTTCCACTATTTCAACTCCCCTATAATTAACTTCATTTAACCAGTATCACTGGTAATCTGCCACTTCTACAGCAGGCCATGGTGTCTTTTCAGAAATAGCAGGATACTGCACAATTCTATTTTGGATGTATCACTATGAAGAAAAGGTCTAAACCCAATGAAACCTTTGTGTACTTTAGTGTTTAGCCATAGCTCCTATAGCTATCATAAATTTTTGATCTTGCAAGAAACATCTGGTCCAATAACATTTAAACAAGTTACATGAGGGAAATATTGATGCAGTCTGACTCCTAGAAAAGAAGATGTGAAAATTGTCCTGGAATTGTATACAGTGACAGGGTATTTGTTGTTTTCCAAGCAGGAAGCACATGTAAGATGTAATAAATGTTCTTCTAGTCTCTGAAGGAATCTGAATTTTTTTTGTAACAATTGAATAGATGCTTTTCAGGATATCTACAGAAGAATAACTTGATTTTCTGTCACTGTAAGGCAATATTCACAAGCCTTTGGGATTATAGGTATATATTTGTTTCAGGCAGGACCTTTTAAATCCTAGAAGTTCAGAGAGCCTTGAAGCAGAAAGAAGTGGACACCAGAGCAGAATTTGCCCTGTCAGTACAGTCAAGTAACCCAGTGCCATAAAAGCTCATTTCTTTACACTGACTTCAGAGGATGACTAGCACAAATATTGGCACCTACACCAGTGGTGTTACATCAAATCCATCCCCACTGCACTCACTGCTTGGCCAAATAGGGCCAAGTGTGAACAGCACTGAACCAGCACCTGGTCCAGCCACTGCCAGGCTGTGTCCATGACCCAAAAAGGAGCTGTAGCAGCCTTTGAGTGGAGTCACAAGACTGACAGGAAGGCAGTTGTTCTGCTGATATTTTGTGATTCTGAACCTGACATTGCAAATGGAAGAGTTGAGTACTGCATTTCTGGTCCTGTAGTAGCTGCTTACCCTCATCAAACACACTCGCTTCATCTAGAATGGAAATTTTATGGCTGTCTCAGGAAACAAAGGGCCCTCAGATTTCATTGTTGTCCCCTTTCTTCCTGAGTACTTTTGCTGAGTGCTTTTTTTTTATATATTAAATGGAAAGAAGAAAACAGTGACACCAAGATGTGGAAGCTTCTGTATAAAGGAAAATGTCTCTTCATTTAAATATTCACACAAAGAAAGGGGATGGAGGCACTTGAAACACCCAGGATGCACTGTACGTAGAATAATGGCACATAAATGGAAGAAAGAAAAGCCAAAGCTATTAAATTATGTTTTGTCTGTCCTCAATGTTAAAAATGGTTATTATTCAGCACAGCCCAGTCCATGTTTGTTTTGTTTTAATGTCTGGAATACTTTGCATTTCACCCTAATAATCCACTCTGTTCCAAATGTTTATACAGCATGATTTACTACAATGTGGATGTGTAATTATAGTGATGATTAGACAAAACATCTTTGACAAGAAAGGAAAACAGTAGTTAATAATGTTTTCCATCTGTTTGGTAAAACCTCACTTAAAAAGAAAGAGCCCCTTACCATACAGCAGGGTCCAAGGCAACACCTATGTGAGTATATGACAGTGGTATAAATGCCTAATGAATTCATTCTGATCATTGCTCACAGGTTTTTGAAAGCACTACCATCTGTTTTATACATAAATATTACAGTAATTAATGTCAGCACATGTTTATATTATATCATTTCCAGAGTCTTATTTTAGAGTTAAGACCTTTTTTCTTTTCAGGCAGAATAACAGCATATTTTAAGTTATTGGCAGGAAATGCAATGCTATTAGGATAAAATGAGTGAATTTCAGTAATGGCTCGCATCTTTATTGGAAAACTTTAGAGCATTTAATGCTTCTGTTCCTCATTAAAGGATAAATACTGGGTCAGTGCCTACTCATGGAAAGCCCAAAAGAAACTTAAGCACTGCTGAATGAGGTAAAACTATAGTGGAAAATACCATGAAACATCTGAGCTCCTGAAATTGGTATTTTAAGTCCCCGTGGCAGCCTCCTGATGACTGGGCATTGAGGGTTTATTAATGCCTGGCATTGGGCACTCTGACTCCGGATTAGCAAATGGGCCAGGTTTAAATTAAATGGATGGGTTAGCTCTGGTTGGGTTACATCTCTCCAGAGCCCTATTGTTTCTTGCTGTTTATAAGGTTTTGGTGTTGGTATTTTCATCAATGCCAAGTGAACACTGCAAGAAAGCAAAATACTTGAATAAAAATGTTTCTGCTCCTCCACCCAGACTGATAGCAATGGTGTCCACAACAGTGCAAGGCTAAAGTATTCATCTGATTCTCATTTATGGCTTCTGCCTACATAGTGTGCAAGTCACAGATGTGGTGAAAAACCAACTGAAGTCAATTTAAAGAATTCTGTTGAGTTCTTTGGGCTTCAAATGAGGATTTATCTTTACCTGTGTTCCAAGAAAAATATGTTCCAGATGCACAAAAAAAATTGAATGACAGTCTTGAAACAGAACTGTTTTCACTGTGTTCATTATATCAGTAACTTTCTCTCCTTTCCAGTGAAATTGAGTCACAGCTGAACTTTTCTTGTTCTGTTGCCAATACCCCATGCACCTGTACAGGGACCTGTTATTTGAAAATCTTTGCCTAGTGACTAATATTGGTGAAATTTATTTCTGATATGATTTCAGTTACACCTCTTTTTCTAGATTCCATACTGCTAGTTTCACCTTTCATTTGAGTTGTGATATTGCACTTTAGTATAGCTTATTAGTATCTTAACTTTTTTGACTTTTATCTTATTCTATTCTTTTACTTTATTTTTTTTTAACTAGAGCTGCAGCAGATGCTGCAGTTGTCGAATCTAGTTGAGATTTAAGCATCTCTGGAGAGACTTAAATCTTATAACACTATTCAGTACAATCTCAGCCGCCAATAGATTTTCCTGGATGTCTTCCATCCTGGATTCCACTTAAGCAGGGTTCCTAAGTATCTGTCTAAGTTTCCAACCAAATAATTTTACTGCTAAGGATTGCTACTTCTTGCAAAGAAAGCTACTTCATGTTTATTTCCATTACAAATAAATAACTGGAAATGGCAAATAACTGGAGACTAAAAAGGGAAAGGGAAATAAATAGCAGCCCTATCTACCTGCAGAATGAAAGAGTTTTCCCCCAAATATCAGTTACCAGATAGCTAAAACTTCAGAGAATCATAGGATATACTGAGTTGGAAAGGACCCATCAGGATCACCAATCCAAGTCCTGGCTTTCTGCAGGACACCCCAATAACCACCATGTGCCTGACAGCATTGTCCAAAGTCTTCTGGAACTGTGTCAAGCTTGGTACTGAGGAGTGTGTTACAGTGCACAGTAACCCTCTGGGTGAAGAAACTCTTTCCAGATATCCAGCCTAAACCTTCCCTGACTCAGCTTCATGCCTTTCTCTCATGTCCAGTCGCTGGTTACTGGCCATGAGTGTGAAGAGATCAGCACCTCATCCTCTGCTTCCTCTCGTGAGGATGTTGAAGGTCACTGTCTCAGTCTCTCCTGGGCTGAACAGATCAAGTACCTCAGCCATTCCTCATACAGCTTCCTCTCCAGACCCTTCACCATCCTTGGGGCCTTCTTTGGACACCCTCTAACAGCTTCATGTCTTTTTTATATTGTGGCACCCAAAACTGCACATAATATCCAAGAGGAGGCTGCTGCAAAGCAGATCAGGACAATCCCCTCCCTTGCCCAGCTGTGCCTGATGCCCCCCAGGACAGGGCTGTCCCTCCTGGCTGCCAGGGCACTGCTGGCTCATGTTCAACTTGCCATGGACCAGCACCCCCAGGTCCCTTTCTGTGGCACTGCTCTCCAGCCTCTCCTTGCCCAGTCTCTACACACAACCAGGGTTTCCCCACCCCAGGTGAAGAATCCAGCATTTTCCCTTGTTAGAGTTTCAGAAAATTTGCTTATATCACAACTGTGAGTCTCCTGCAAAATTCTGCTCAAGATTTAAACCACTGCCAGTTATGAGAGGTATTCACCTCTGGAGTTATGAAACAAGCTTTTAAATACATATACATTCATGTACTTCTGGCTTTCTATGCCTCCTTCTTTCAGAAGATGCTGAAGGATGAAATATTAAATGTTGTACAGTAGCCCCAAGAGTTAGGGGTCCCACACCAAGAAGGAGCACAGTAGCTCCCTAACAATGAATGATTTTGAATGTGGGCTGAGGTTGGAAATTGAGAAGGGTGTCATACACCACTGAAACAGCTGGGGGGTTTCACTGGATGGAAGGCAATGACGTGTGGCTCTTGGCCACAGTATTAGTGTTGACACTACAAAAGTAGTTTAAACTCTCAAGCAGTGAGAGTCTCAGTTTTATATCTTATCTAAAATAGAGCAAGTGCCTTCCTCAGAAAAGGCCTCTCAGTAGAGAATGGGATGCTCATTCAGTCTGCCTGCATAGAGACTGCATGTAATGTCCCATGGTTACAAAGGCACTGTATTCTGCTGCTGATATCAAACAGTGTGCATGCAAAATGTATTACAGTGATCAAAGAAAATGTTATGGCTACATTCTGCAAACACCAGTGTGTGCAAATGGAAAAACTGGTATAGCCTTTGGCTGTCCTATGTTACATGCATAAAATGTAAAACAGACTAGCTTTTCTGACTGTATAATTTTGAGCATCTCTAATATATGGAAAAAAGATAAAAAGAAGACAAAACAATGGATGTACTCAAATTGTACAGAATAACGGATAATTTCTATATGTATTTGCACACATGTTATAATTTGATAACTAAATACAAACATATTAGTCAGGAAAGCAGAGTCTAGAGGAGAAAATCCAACATTACACTTACCTGTCTCCTTCTATTTCCACATTCCATTTCACTGTCTCTCTAATAAAGATGTGAGATTGGGCTCTTAAGACAAAACACTCATTAAACAGAAAAGTCTTAATTATGAAAAGCACAAAATTCAGCCCAAAGGAGTTGTTCATTTAGTTCATTTTTTAAGTTAAAGAATGACAAAAGAATGATCCAGTAACTTCAGATTAGCATTACCAGCTCTTCCTGTATCACAGCTGCTTTCTTGCTATTTTCTGGGTAGGGTATGGTTGTGGGCCTGTTGCTGGTGCATTTCTGCATAGCTCTGTTGATTTAGTGTAACAGTACATGGAAGAATATACAGGACATATGACAGTGGCTGAAGAGAGCAAATCCACAGGACTACTGATAGAGAGGGTATTCACTTGAGAGTTTTACCCTTAAGTCCCTGCTGAAGTCACTGAAATAGGTTTTCTTGTGAGCACAGCAGAAAGAGCCCAGCAACTTGATGAGCACAGCAAATTACAAGGACATGCTGTAAGCAGGTGAGAGACTGTTAAAAGCAAGGCAGGCAGAGTGGGGTGGTTTGGAGCAGGGCAACAGCCCACAGTCTTTAGGGAATTGAAGTCTGCTTGAGATCAGGATGGCAGGTGCACACATATGAGATATAAAACTCTACTGCTCAAAATCCTTTCCTCTCAGGTGTTATTATGCTGTTATTGTCAATACAAAACAATGCTTCAATTAAAGAAATCAGCCTACTCCCTTGTTCCTTGCAGTTCTTCCCCAACTGAAAGGAAGAAGAGGACTGAAACCAAAGGCACTGCACCATAAACCAAGGGTGAGAGTAGAGCAGAAATCCCTGCAGCTGGAGAGAGTGCAATCCCCTCCTCCATCTGTGGCCACCTGAGCCCAGGTGGTGGTTCCTGATGCACAGATATTGGCAGGGTGGTCTGGAGTAAGCAAGGAGACTTTTCAGGCAGGAAAAGGCAGGCACAGAGTAGGGACTACTTACTTAATCTTTAACCTGATAGACTGAGTTCAAGTCTCTTGACTTGAACTTGCTTCTGAACATGCATAAGCATGCTGTACTTATTTCTCAAAAATATTATAAATGTCCTACTAAACTCATGCTCTCCCTTTCTTACCTATTACTGACCTACTCTCTGCTACAAAAATTGATAAATTTACTCAGTCTCTTTGCTCTCATCTTCTGATGCAAGAGGAAACTCAGGATTCAGCAAGTTAGTATGTGTCAAGTATTTGAACTGGTGCAAATGGTATGTGCAACATCCACCTCCCAACCTATGGGTGTTTCTTTCCAGCAGTTTCATCCAAAGGATAAGAAGGCAAAAAAATCATCCAAACCTCCTCTTTCCCTCACAAAAACAAAACAACACAAAATCAAACCAAAAAAAGGAAAACATCTAAAACCCCAAACCAACCAGCCAACCAACAAAAAACCAAAAAAAACCCAAAAAACAAACAAACAAACAAACAAAAAACCCACAAAAACCACACAAAAAACAAACACCCATCCCACCAAAAAAAAAACAAAAAAAAGGAAAAAAAAAAAACAAAAACAAAAACAAACAATGCCCAAAAAAACTCCCAAGCAAACCCAAAGCCTTCTTTACAGCCGGCATGTACTAGAGATTGGAACGAGTGTTCCTAGAGCCTATTTTCTCAGAAAGATGGATACTAAATCATTTAAGCCATCAAGGGAAGGGGCCAACTAAATCAGTCTGGATGGTAATAGTCATAATAGAAAGCAGCCAAGAAACTATAGAAGATTGTGATGAAGCACTTGATGAGTAATTTTGTATCCTTCATTATAAAAACAGACTTTAAAATGGCACTTTTCAAAAAAATGGCACTTTTCTGGTAAATTATTTTTAGACTGTACCTTGTAAATTTTCATACATTTTCAGGCCATTCCTTCCCCATCAGTGAAGATACCTCATCAGCAGAACACACATTGTCTTAGTTTTCAGAATTAGAGCATCCGAAAGATTTAGACTGCCATTGATGGAAATTCACGTATTTTTTCCTCTTATACATTTTTCAGTTTTTCATATGAACAGTTAGTATTCTTCTACTCAGATCCATTTCTTCTGCTAGGAGGATAAGATTTAAGATAACAGGAATCAGTATATTATCACTTTCTGCAAATCACTTTGTTAAAAAGACTTGACTCTGACACATGAATTTAAATTGCACAGAGACATTCAAGTGATTTGGAGGAATTATAATCAGAGATACACAAGAATTTCAAGAAGAAAATGTGCATTATAAATACACAGTTTTGGTTCAGTGGTGCTCTGAGCGTCCAGAAATAGCAAAGAGAGCTTTGTACCCTGTGAGTTATGTAAACACTATGTACCTGCTCTGACCTCAGACACAAAATACAATACCCTATTTAAAAAGTGACTAATATTATTTAAAATAAAAATATGGCCTTTGAACAGATTCACGCTATCATTCTTTAACTAACTGGTTGCTTTGTTTGATTTTCCATTATTTTTACAGGCATCCTGCCAATAAATCACTAGAAATAAAAAAGAAGCACACTAGAAACTGTACTACTATGCATCTATTTTGCCACTGTGTAGCAAATAGGTATAATCCATCATCTCCAATACCCCTTTCTATAGTATCCTTCATATTTCAAATAATTTAATATTCCAGCGACAGACTAATTCTTTCCTTTGATAGCCAAGATGTTTTCAAAGGTAAGTTTTTTTCCCTCCAGTAGCTCTTTCTGGATTCTCTACTAAAATATCCTTTAGATGCAAAATGTCTTCCCTTTTTTGGCCAACTTCAGGAATGTTGAAAAGATCTGGAAAAGACATTTTCCCTTTTCAGGTCTGTCCCAAAAATCTTCACAATCTTCCTGTCATTTCCTTTTTCTATCCATCTGACACTGGATCCTCATCAAATGCCTGAAAATATTTAGGTAAAATGTTTTGTCAATGGCAACCTCAAGACAGTAGATTGTGGGCTGAGTCTTGTCTTTCCTTCTGCCAGGTTCTATTAATGGAAAAAAAGTATTTTTACTAGCAATGGGCCATGTATGGTTTATTTGATGGAGCTGGGTGCCATCAACCTTAGTGGGAAGAGCATAGAATAATCTCAACATATTACTGCATGTTGGAATAATGTCAGTACATATGTATTGCAAAGTCCCCCTACTAGGTTAAACTAGTTTATGCCCCACTGCTTAGTACAAGGATAAACAAAGAGGGAAGAGCAAAAACAATTTAACAACTAAATATAATTTAATCATTCAACAACATAGTCCATGTCACCACTTCAGCTCTCTCAGAGGCCTGTAATTGACCTACTTGAAGCCTTCTGAGCAGGTCTATGCCAAGAAGAAAAGCTGACCTTGAATCTATTGTTTTAAACCTCTTTTCATAGAGTAGAATGGTTTAATCAAGTGTGTTTGTGACTGTGCCAGCAGTAAGACTGCTTTGAAATGTTATATGCGTCTAACACTCATGGTTCAACACTGATACCCAGGGGATGTATAATGCTAAATACTTGTCATTCTCTAAAGGAAAAGCAGACAAATTCAGGACAGTATGTTCTTCCCATCTGTGCTTTGGAGTGAAGCTGCTTTTCTCTATCAGCCATCAGCTTTCTCTATCACCATTCCTATGCCTAATAATGCAATACATTTTGCTGTTCTTCACTTAGGCACGGTGATGATTGCAGCAAGCAAGAATTTGGTAAAAAAGGGAGTGATTCACGTTTGCTGCTGTGGTGTTTCGTGTAGCCTGCCTGCATATTTGTCATGCTGCTGTCTAATGGGGATTTCACTAGCCAGCTCTTTCTAAATACTGTCCTGGAAAAATCCCATGTATCCTATTTGTCAAGACCATTTCCTTTCTGCATCTGTACGGCGTCGGTGACCCAGCTGCAGCAATTGATGTTGATAGGCCAGCACAGTGTATAGTATTTATATAACATCCATTCAGTCCAAGAATCCATATGCTTCTCACAAAGAGGCAGCAAAAGGAAAGCACTGGGAATTGGTTTTGAAGTTACATAAGTGGTCTGACAAAAGCTTTACTGAATAAATAGCCCCTTTCAAGAAGAATGAGCTTGCAGTGCTTCTAGTATCAGAAAGCAAAGCGTTCAAGAGGGCAAGAAGTTCAGCAGCACCAGAAAAAAACATTTGAAAAGAAAAACAGGAATGGAAAAAAAATGGAAAATATTGCTGGTTGCCATGTGGAATAGTATTACTTTGAAAACTGACACATTTTTACCTCTCACTTGTAAGCTTTAGATTTTCCATTTTGAATTCCATACTGTCTGTGGGAAAAAAAAAAAAAAAAACCAAACAAGCAAACAAACCAAACTCTTCCCCTAAAATAAAACTTAATGCTATAGGAACTCAGGGTCCTCATAATTCCTCCACAGCTATTACAGTATTCTTCCTAATATTTGAGTGCTGTCATCCATTCCCTCATGTCATCACTAACCAGGTTCTGAACTATTAAATTACAGCACACTTAAAAGAAATCACTATAAATATGTGTTTTACATTAACCTAGCACTTTACACATTGCCTGAGCGAGAGCTTCACAACAGGATCTGCTCAAGGTTTCATACCACCCTTGGCAAGCACCCTGACCTTTTACCAGCTCCCCAAGGCCCAGTTTTTCCCCCAAATCCACCCTCAGTACGGCAGGTGCCTGTGACACAGCCCTTGAAACAGCCACTCCCGCTTTCAGTGCTGCACAATCACGGAATCATTTCGGCTGGGAGAGACCTCTATGATCATCAAGCCCAAAGTAAAGCTGACAGGTCTCCTGAGCAGCTCCCAACACCATCAGCAGCGCTTCTGATCCTCAGCGCGGCCGCACTGAGCCCGGCGAGCGAGCACCCTGCTCCGTGCCGTGCCCGCCCCGATGCCCGGCCCGGCCCCTCCCGGCCCGTCCCGGCCCCTCCGTGCCCCTCCCGGCCCGTCCCGGCCGCCGCTTTCCGCCGGGAGCGGAGCTGGGAACGCCGGCCACGGGAACGCGGCCTGCGCGCGCCCTCTGCCGCGCGCTGCCGGTACTGCAGCGCTCCCGCCTGCCCCGCGAGAGCGCCGGGAATGCGCCGGGATTGCGCCAGGAATGCGCCTGAATTTCACCGGGAATGCACGGGGACTGCGCCCGGAATGTGCCCGGAATGCGCCGGGATTGCACCGGGAATGCACGGGGACTGCGCCCGGAATGTGCCCGGATTGCGCCCGGAATGCGCCCGGATTGCACCGGGAATGCACTGGGATTGCGCCCGGTTTGCGCCCGGAATGCGCCAGGATTGCATCAGGATTGGGCCGGGATTACACGGGGATTGCACCCGGATTGTGCTTTTGCACCCGGATCGCACCGTGATTGCGCCCAGGTTGCGCAGGGACTCCACCCGGATTGAGCCTGGAATGAGCCAGGAGGGCGAGCGCAGATTAAGGGGATGTTGTCGGAAAGAGCTTCCATCTTTGAGTGGACAAATTCACTGTTAAAGGACGTTATATACAGGATAATTATATATGGTATTTTCATGTCCAGAGAAGGGCAACGAGGATGGGAAAGGTTTTGGAATGCAAATCTGATGAGAAACAGGTGATGGAGCTGGGGGGGTTTATCCTGGGGAAAAGGAGGCTTGGGGGGACCTGATCACTCTCTACAACTGCCTGAAAATGGGGGTGCAGCACTGCGGTTTGGCCTCTCCTCTCGGGTAACAAACGATAGGAAATGCCCCTCAGGCTCAGGTGAGGTTTAGATTGGATATAAGGAAAAGTGGCTTCCTGAAAGGGTGGTCGGGCACTGGAACAGTGGAAGTGATGGAATCACCATTCCTGGAGGTGTACAAAGACATACAGATGTGGCACCTGGGGATGTGGTGAGCACGGCAATGCTGGGTTAATGATTGAAGTCAATGATCTTAGAGGTCTTTTCCAACCTTAGTGATTCTGTTTGGTAACACTGGACCTACCAGACTCTTGGGGATAGATATGGATTTAAAGACCTGATTTGAAACCTGCCCATTTACAGTCCCAACATCACCAGAAAGTACCATCTAATGCCACCTTCCACAAAGATAGGCTTTAAAATAAAAATAATTACATTATGTTCAACTAGGACTCTGTTGAGTACTGCCAAACAACAGACAACCTTTTCTTCTCTAAGACTGGGATAGCTTTTCCTCAAACAACTAAAAGAAAGCCCATAAAATTTGCTGTTGATGATTTCTTAACATTTAATCACTTTAAGATAGTCTGTAGTCATTATTTAATTCAGCCTTCTGTTCACTCCTCTTGGAATATGGACAACTTTGTATAGTTTTGAGAACCTTAATATACCTGCCAAGGTGACTTTAGCCTCAAGCAAGTCAGGTCAGTTGAGCTTTATTGAAAATTTAACAAACAGCAAAGGAGGCACAATGATACATAAAGGTAAATGGGAATGGACAGTTCTCTGCTTCTAGGTCCTGGGATTTTGCTGAGTTATAGAACACTTAAAAGATTGCAATGTTTTTCTGTAAATATTACAACTCTGCTGTTGAAGATACCAGCCAAAGAAACCTCCATATTAACCATGACAACCAGTTATGTACATTTTCTGGAGGTTAAAGTTTTCTTATCTTTCCTGTCTCTTTATTGCATAACTCTAATTACTCTACCTGCTAATTACTCTTATCAGAACATAGGCTTGAAAGTGATAATCCCCATCAGAAATGAACAGACAACTTATTTGCCTGCTTCTTTTCTACCACCTACGCCTCAAAAGGGCTTGCATTTCTGTGTGCATGCCTAATGGAAATCAGTAAGAGTTGAATTTGTAGGTATAAATCACACATTTGTTCACATGGTGTTCCAACATGGGAGTATCTCCTATTGTAAATGCTCATGCAGGCATATGAAGAGAATGGTGATTTTAAAATCTGACCTGAGAAGCTGGTCCTTCAACCTTCTCTCTCTTTCCTTTGGAGACCAGCAAAGAAAAACTGCACCTAGTAGATTAGTAAATATTACTTGCTGCATTTCTCCAGAATTTTTGCTGTCATTAGACTAAGAGTTGGAATGTCTTTTTTCTGTATAAAAGGATGAGCAGCCAATGGGCTGAGAAATAACAGCTCTCTATGTACAGGAGTAGGTAGCAAAGAGAGCAGAATACCTAATTTGATGTGTCTTTATCAGCACTTTGTAAGCATCACCAGTATGACTTTTATAATTATTTCTGAACTGTAATGACAAGAAACTAGACTGGTGCCCAAACTGTGAATTATCCCTTATCCGAGGAAAGACTCGTGCAGATTTGGGTCAAGTCCTGAGATGGAATTTGTGCCTGAAGTTAAACCAGCCATTTTTTATTTTAATCACAGGCCATGGCAAGCTGTTTATGGATTCTGTCGTCCAACCTTGCTACTGTGGCTTCGGCCTTGAAGTGTTTTGCTACTTGTGACTGCTGACGGGAAATATATTGCAAAATATCAGTTCACAGGAGGCATTTCCTCATCACACACACTGGTACTGAACTGACTGCATCTGGTCTAATGTATGCTTCCAGCAACCCTGGTACAAAGCTACATGAGGACAAAAATAAGACTTTTGAGTTAATTTAAGGAGATTTATTTTTTTAAAGTAACTTTAATTAAGTCAAGATAGGAAATTCTTACTCCAAAGTGAATGCGCATGCATAAACTTGCACTGAAGTATGTGCAGCTGTGAAGGAAAACAGATCTGGTTACTCTTGGAAAATAGCTCAAGACAGTGTCAGAAGCCCACTTCTTGCACCTTTGCTAACAATCTCCATGTACGTACTTTACTTTCCAGTGTTGGAGCATACTGGGGGACTTCAGGCATTGTGGCATGGAATGGGAGGAGACATTTGAATACAGTGAAGCTGAGCTGTTTCTCTGGCTGCTGTTCTCAGCATCCTGTCACTGTACGGGCAGGCATGACACACGAAAGGCACACTACACTTCAGAAGGCTAATACTCCATTTATTACAACAGGCTTTGATACACTTCACAAAGTTTACACTTTATTCATTGGCTACAATAGATCAACACAATGTTCATTGGTGTAAAACCATCTAAGCCTCCGTTTTCCACATAACTTTTCCAAAAATACTTTTCCCAGCTCAGGTTTTCTTTCTGCTTATCTCCTCCTTCTTCTCTTCTTGGTCTCCAGGCCAACAGCCTTGGTCACAGAATACAGTAATTTCACGAATACAAGCCGCACCAATTTGACCAAAATTTTGGTGGAAACCCGGAAGTGCGGCTAATATTCCGGGGCGGCTAATCTATTAACAAAATTCTAAAAGCTGCCAACACGGAAGTGAGAGCCCGCGGCAGCCCCAAGCCAAGCTGGAGCCCGGCCGGCCCCGGCAGAGGTGGGAAAGCCTGGCAGAGGCGGGGCCAGCAGTGTCGGGGGCGGGCGGCAGAGCCTGAGCCAGCAGGGCGGGGGAGCCCGGGAGAACTGGGGCTAGCAGTGCAGGGGAGCATGGCAGAAGCAGGAAGGCCGGCGGGTGGGGCTGCCTGGCAGCAGGGGAAGCCCAGCATAATCGGGGCCAGCAGCGTGGGGGAGCCCGGCGGTGCGGGGGCCTGCAGTGCCGGCCAGGGCGAGGAAACGCGGCGGCGGTGCAGACGGGAGGGGGCGGCCGGCGAGCCTGGTGGCGGCGGCGGCAGCCCTGCCGGCGGGGCGAGCGAAAGCGGCCCTCGCGAAAGCGCCGCGAACCGCGCCGCCGCGAACCGCGAGCCGCGAACCGCGAGCCGCGAACCGCGAGCCGCGAGCCGCGAACCGCGAGCCGCGAAAGCGCCGCCGCGAACCGCGAGCCGCGAACCGCAAGCCGCGAACCGCGAGCCGCGAAAGCGCCGCCGCGAACCGCGAGCCGCGAACCGCGAGCCGCGAAAGCGCCGCCGCGAACCGCGAGCCGCGAACCGCGAGCCGCGAAAGCGCCGCCGCGAACCGCGAGCCGCGAACCGCGAGCCGCGAAAGCGCCGCCGCGAACCGCGAGCCGCGAACCGCGAAAGCGCCGCCGCGAACCGCGAGCCGCGAACCGCGAGCCGCGAAAGCGCCGCCGCGAACCGCGAGCCGCGAACCGCGAGCCGCGAAAGCGCCGCCGCGAACCGCGAGCCGCGAAAGCGCCGCCGCGAGCCGCGAGCCGCGAACCGCGAGCCGCGAAAGCGCCGCCGCGAACCGCGAGCCGCGAACCGCGAAAGCGCCGCCGCGAACCGCGAGCCGCGAACCGCGAGCCGCGAAAGCGCCGCCGCGAACCGCGAGCCGCGAACCGCGAGCCGCGAAAGCGCCGCCGCGAACCGCGAGCCGCGAGCCGCGAAAGCGCCGCCGCGAACCGCGAGCCGCGAACCGCGAGCCACGAAAGCGCCGCCGCGAACCGCGAACCGCGAGCCGCGAAAGCGCCGCCGCGAGCCGCGAAAGCGCCGCGGGGCGGGCGCGGCGCTCGCGAGGCGCGGCGCGGGGCGAGCGAAAGCGGCAGCGGGGCGGACGGCGAGCCCGGCGGCGGCAACCCTGCCAGCCGGGCGAGCGAACGCGGCAGCGGGGCGGTGCTGACGGGAGAGGGGGGCCAGCGAGCCCGGCGGCGGCGGCGGCAGCACCACCCGGCCACCCCGCCGAGCCGTGGCGCTGAGCTGGGCCACCTGGCCCCGTCGGCAACCATGAGCGGGCCGAGCCTGCCTGGCCCCGCCCCGAGCCAGTAAAGCCCGCTATGCCGCGATCCTCTTACTAATTGGCCAATTTGTGAAAGCTGCGCACGGATTCTCGCGACGAACGAAAGTGCGGCTAATATTCGGGGTGCGGCTTATCTATTGACAAAGACAGCAACATTGTCGAGGCACCGGGGGTGCGGCTTATAATCCGTGCGGCTTGTATTCGTGAAACTACTGTACTTTTCAAAACAAACCTCATTCATTAACCCTCTCTAGCCCACAGACCAGCTGTGGGTCTACTATAGCATCCCCCCTGCACCCAGCTGCGCCTCTGTGTCAGCCCTGAGGGGCACCAACTCTGTGGGGCTATTAACTCAAATAAATGATATGGCTCCAATGGTGCTGATTTGCGCTGTCTCAGCTGCCACCTGGAGCTCATGCAAATTCCTGCACTGACTCTGCTGTAATGCCTTTGGGAAACAATTCTTGAGAGACACTGTCCTGCCAGTAGACTGGATTTTCTGAGAAATATCTCCTTTGCTGGCAGGAAAGTGCATTTATTTCATCAGCTTAGTACGATCAGGATATGTCAGCTTTGAGAGATCTGCTCTGCAAATAAATGACTTAGGCACCAGGAACTAGGCAGGGGAAAGCCAGAAGTCACTGTCCCAAAACATTTGTTCTTCTCACTGTAAATCTCACAAAGAATTGAGTGTTCCTGTCAGGGAGAGATGGATATGTGTGTATTTCTAACAATATTCTTGCCACTTGACTACCCCCATGTTTGCAAAGTACTTCAGCTGCACACTAAAAGGATGAACTGAAAGTTTTGCAAGGATGTAACTCCTTGTCTCTTGCCCTTTGGCATGTAGAAGCACAGGCAGACACTCCGTGAGACTGAATGAAGGAATAAATGTTTTTGCCAGTACAAACATACATCTCTAAGTCGTTTCTGGCTTAGAGCCCAAGTCATTTTGGCATGACTGAAAATATTACTTAAAAATTTACCACTGTGTTTGGAAAGCTGAGAGTTGTAGCTTCTGAGAGGTATTGGCACAGTGCTTAATAACAGCCTTAACAGTATGGCAGGATTAGGACTGGCACTAACAAGATGCCAGAATACTCAACCCACAGGTTTAAGTGATGAAAATTTTAAGTAGCAACTGGTTAAAAGTATTGCTTACAGAGTCATTTTAACGCCTGAAGGATGAGAAAAAACCTGATGTTTCCTCCCTGTACTGGACTCAGCAGTCTCTAGCAGAGAGCAGCATGTTCATTCCTTGATGAACTGATGTGGAAAATCTTCTGATTTCAATTTAATTTGGCAGTGATTTAGGTCCTTTCCTTCAAAGCAGAAGCATCAAAACCATTAATCGTACATCTGAGGTCATGATGCATCCTTTTTCTATCTGAAACTAGACTTCTGTCCTCACCAGAAGCAAATTCCAAGTATTTCTATGACCATCAGAAAGTAAGATACTTTGAAATTTTCCATGCATGTCTTCTGTTTTGCTTTGAGAGCTCACTGCAGGGAAGAGAACCAGTGGTTTCTCTCTTTTTCTAATGTATTGTCAAAGAGAGTGTTTTGCTCTGCTCTTCAGAAAATGAGGAAATTCTAAAAACTTCACCTTGTCATTAGGTAAAAGAAGACAGGTCCTCTCCCACTTTTTTTCCCCTACTGTACAATTTAAAAATATTTATTACTGTTTCTTTTGCTAATAGTGCAGTAAATGTATTTGCTACTTCTTTGAAATGTCAGGATGAACATCTGGTTTTGGTGCTCATTATTTAGCCAAGTTGGGAAGCTCTGAATATTTTGCTAAAACATTAACCCAGCTCTGAATTTATAACTAATATCAAGAAAATCACGAGGGGAAAGTGTAAGCATGAGTAGATTGTGTAACAGCCAAGGTCAATTCTTACATGATAATTTTTACTGTATTAATTTTATCAATGTAGTTCACAGACAGCTGCATCCAGTTCATAGGAGAATATTTATATCAATGAGCAGCTTTAAAAACATGCAGCCCAAATATTTTTATTATGAATGTACATCAGTGAAATAATTTTGGGAAATTGAAAAGTATTTTGGAACTGAGTCATAAGCAAGTGATAAATATTAAACAAACCAAGTTGTCTCAAAGTTTTAAGAAACCAAAAAAATATTTTTACGCCTTCAAAAGAGCCACATAAAGAAAGAACCAAAATATTCCATTAGAACAGAGAGAAATACTGCAAAGAGGGCAGTGTGAAGAAGCAGTGCAATGCATCAGGAAAATCTTTCTTTACACTAAGTGTAATGAAGCACTGAAGCAGGTTACTTAAGGGTGCTGTGGAATTGTCATTGCTGAAATATTTCAAGGATCAGGCAAAATAAGTGTTTGCCAAGAAAGGTTTTGGGAGACTGCATCCTGCCTTGCTTTGTCTCTTAGCATGTTCTCTTTGAGTTTGATCAATATGGTGGACAGAAATAAAAATCCTTAAGACTTTCTAGAGTACAGCTCTTCAAAATCACTTCATGTTTTTTCTAGGGTGAGATTTCTTTTTCCTTTTTTTTGGTGAGTGATAAATCTTGCATTGAGGGTACCACCCTTTACAAAAACTATCCATGAAAATGATACAAGAACAGGTCAGGCTCTTTATTCTAGATTCACATGCTGTTGTCAAAATTGTCAAAATTAACAGTGCTGGTGGAAAAAAAAGCAGCCGGTCTGCTCTGTGGGGTATGTCAGCTATTCTTATCTCTGCTAGGGATTTGAGTAGTTTCTCTGTAATTGGTTTATTTGATAACCAGTTCTGAACAGATTAAATTCCTTTTATGCTCACACTGGGAACACACAGATGAAGAGCCATGTGAACACTTTATTGCATTTCTAGAGCGGGAAACCTGAATGGCAGCAAATATCTGCTATCCTTCATCTGAATACCACATGACCAGGGAGTGTTTTCACTTAAATCCAGGATCAAGCCTTGTTCCAGGCTTAAATCCTGACTACATTGTCCATCCATATCACTGGCAGCACCAGGCTCAGTAATTCTTGACAGACTCCAATTTCTCCTGAATAAGATGTACAGTAATTTCACGATTATAAGATGCACCATTTTGACTAAAATCTTGGTCCAAACCCAGAAGTGCGGCTTATAATCAGGTGCGACTTATATATGGATAAAGAACGAAAAGTTGCTGTTTTAGTTTGCAGGATAGGTGTCTGCTAAGAAAGGCAGGAGCCTCTCTTTGAAATGAAGAATGTAAACCCCCTCCCTCCAAATTATTACAATTTTGAAATCAAGGGGCTTTTAGGCAAAGATATGGGAATTAGGAATAACAGTTCTTTACCACGAAAATTAAGATAGAAATACAGTAATACAAAGAAACAAACCCCAAACACTGATAAAGTGTCTTGGGTTACAATACAGGATGTGATCAAAGTATCTATTCTATCACTATCTGTTGTAACCAGGTGGGGCAGTGATCCTTACCTCTGTGGGAGATAGTCTGCTAATGGGCCATCCATTGAAACCAGTAGGGCATTGTTCTTTATCTTTTCACAACCCATCCTTCCTCCAAGGAGTTATCTTCTGCTAATGGCCCATTGAGTCCCACTGTGTGACTGATAAAATTACTTTATCACATTGAGAGTTGCTCCAGCCAGAGGGGAGAGCCCACACTTTCCTACCTAGATAAAAACTGAAATTCTGGGACACCAAGTCACCCTCTTTTCCCTGGACTCCAGAGGAAATCTGGACTTTTTTCCCATATCATCTCTGGACCTTCAGAGGGAGGCTGCACCCTTCCACAAGACCACTGCTTCAACTGAACCACATCTGTCACTGCAGGAGGACTGTAGCCACCATTTAAGGGGACTGCTAATGGGACTGCTAGTGGTAGCAGTCCCATTAAATGGTGGTTGCAGTCCTCTTGCAGTGACAGATGTGATTTAGTTGGAGCAGTGGTCCTGTAGAAGGTGCAGTTTCCCTCCGGAAGTCCAGTGGTGATGTGGAGAAATCTGGGTTTCCTCTGGAGTCCAGAGGAGAAAGGGGCTACCTTAGTGTCCCAAAACCTCTGTTTTTATCTTGGTAAGAAATGTTGGACTCTTCTCCCTGGTTGGAGCAGCTTCCAATGGGATGAAGTAATTTTATCAGTCCCACAGTGGGACTCGATGGGCCATTAGCAGAAAATGACTCGCTGGAGGAAGGATGGGTTGTGAAAAGCTAAAGAACAATGCCCTGCCTGGTTTCAATGGATGGCCCATTAGCAGAATATCTGCCGTTGAGATAAGGATCACTGCCCCCACCCTCAACAGATGGTGATAAAACAGATACCTTTTATCACAGTCTGTATTGTAACCCAAGACAGTTGCCGACACCCGGACGTGCGGCTTATAATCAGGTGCAGCGTATATATGGACAAAGAACAAAAAGTTGCCAACATCCGGAAATGCAGTTTATAATCAGGTGCGGCTTATAATCGTGAAATTACTTTATATTCCAATTCCAGTTGTTTTTAAGACAGTTCTCTGAGCTCAGAATTGGTTTAGTCTGTCCTGATAGATACTGTCCACAGAACAGGATACACCTTTTCAGGAGAGCAGGCAGGAGTTTTAGGTCTATGTAAAGGTCTCCTCCAACTCAAGCTATTCTGCACATTTCCTGAGAAGTCTTTAAAAGTTTCCACTTTGGACAAAGGTAGTGTAAAAAGATCCATTTTTTTCATTAATTCCACTATGTGATTAGTAAACACAAGCCAAAAAAAGTATAAGCATTTCCCCTGTATGGAACAAATATTTTACAATTACAGTAATTTCACTAATACAAACCGCATCATTTTGACTAAGATTTTGCTCCCAAACTGGAAATGCGGCTTATACTCAGGAGCCGCTAATATGTGAATAATTTTCTGACATTTATGACCTCAGAAGTGCCAGCCAGGGTGCCGAGCCGAGCACCTGCCAGTAGAAGCCGGCATTTCGTGATTGTTACAAATTGTTACTCTGTTGTGCCGTGGGTGGAGCCTGGCTCCCTGCAGGCAGCACGGGGGGCGGGGAGAGAGGTGGGACAGCTCTCTCCTTCCCTCCTCTGCCGCAGCCCGGGGGAGAGACGGGGGGGCCCCGTGCCGCCATTGCCGTGGCTCGGGGAGGAGGCGGGGGCCCCATGCTGCCACCACCGCGGCTCGGGGAGGCGGCAGGGTGCTCCGTCCCCGCCCACCTCCGCTACCGCGGGAACGGGGGGGGCTCCGTCCCCGCCTGCCACCACGGGGCAGCGCCGGGCCAGGGCGAGCGAGCCCAGAGGCGGTGGCCGGCCCCGAGCGGCCCCACTGAGCGGCAGCGCCGGGCTGGGCCACCAGGCCCCGTCGGCAGCCCCAAGCGGGCCGAGCCTGCACAGCCTTAGCTGAGCCAGTAAACCCCCCGCCATGCCGCGGTTCTGTTACTAATTGGCACTTTGTTGCACGTGGGTCCTCACTGAGAACAACAGAGCGGCTTATACTCAGGTGCAGTTTATTTATGGACAAAGAACGAAATATTTACCAACACCCAGAGATGCGGCTTATACTCAGTGCGGCTTGTATTCATGAGATTACTGTAATCTAGTGTAACATTCTTGCTCTGTTTCATGTCTCTTTGGAATCTCAGGGATACGAACAGTGAATCTCTTGGACAATGTTATTTGTGTATAATTTGGTGAGTAGCTGTGAAGTACCTCTCTTACATGTCATTTGCAGAGAAGTTTTGACACTAAATTTATCTTACACCGTAGGATTTAATACTATTAGCACGTCCTGTAGGAAAATATTTATCTAAAATGCTGATTCTTGCTTGATCAAAGGCACTTATAACTTCCACTCTGTAATACAAAGTACTGTCCTCACTGATTCGTCCTGACCTGTAAAGACTGAAGTGGACTGAAGTGAATCCATGTTCAAAGCAGTAGATAAGACTGCCATCTCCTCATGAATTTCAGGTGGTGTATAAAGTCACAGGTAATGACAGCATGCAATATAGCAAACTGTATTTTGTTTGACTTCAATGCATAGCATTTGCTATATTCACAACAGAAGATGCCTTCTTACAAGTGAAAATTATTTACTATAGTAAGATTTAAAACTGAATACAATACTCTGGGTTTTAATCATAATATATTTTAAAGTATACTTCTATTGCATAAATATCATTAAATTTTTCCATCTGTAGGCTCTCATTTCAAAAGTGTGAGGGAGGTCTCACTGGAAGAAAATAAGGGCACATGACTGGATTAGGAAAACTTAAACTAGGAGAGTGAATGAAAGAACTAAAGCAATACAATAAGAAGAAATTACACTTTGGCTTTTAGCTCTTCAAATATTCTTGTTTATTTCAGTTTTCATAAAATGGTTAACTAATTTAAAAATACAGTTGATTTACTGTATGCTTTGTACTTGGTACATTTTATATTATTTTTGAAAACATAAGGAAAAAAAACAAGTTTCATTTTTGAGAAGAAACCTTGACATTTGCAACATCTAAAAGATCTTTCAAAAAGATGCAGGTATTTATACACATTGCATAATCAAATCACATGATAATTGAGTTAATTTGATAATACTTTTAAAAACACATGAAAAAATATAAAGAGAACAAAAATGTAAAAATAATCTTATTCTACTTAACATGTATATTCATAATGTAGAGGTACAAACAGTAACAAGTCAAATAACTGACTGAAATTAACAGTTAATTAAATTAATTGTCATTATTCTACGACACAGGAAATTGGTGAAGTGTTTTCTGGGTCAATGCAGAAGAGTACATTCAGAATCACCAGACATTCTGCAAAGGCACATTCTGAAATGCAGCAAGGAGTCTGAGTATTGTCAAAGTTTCACAATTCCTGATTAGAAAGATTCCTATAGCCAGCTCCCTTCTTCTGCACTTTCAACCACAGCATTCTTCTCTTCAGCTATTCCATCTGCATTGCTTCTTTCTTCTAAAACTACCACTAAACTTGACAGAGTTGTGTGAGGATCAAGCAGTTTCACAAGGGGTATGTCCACCTTCCGCTCCTTAAAGACACGGTTCTGAATTGTCATAGCTAACATGGAGTCTATGCCCAAAGACGAGAGTGATGTGTTCATGGTGAGTTCATCTGTGTTCACTCCTGTGAGGTCACTCACCAGTGAGGTGATGTAGTCCTCAGATTTGAGAAAGGTAGTCTCTGAGACTTCCCTTTCCTCAGACATTTCAATCTTGTTCCTGAAATCTTCTGAAACAAGTGATATGAAGCGAGTTTTCAGAGAAATATTCTTAGGAAAAACATGATAATACAAAGTCTGAAAGTTCAATTTGACAACAGCTTGCTGTGGGTTGTTTATAAGTAAGGTCTTCCTGAGATAGTCATGAATTTCATGGATTTGCAGAACATCTATGCCCTTAGATCCCAGAATGCTCTGAATGTGGTTTTGATTGAGCAGCATACCAAGGTTCAAAGCACCCCAAATAATGACCTGGCCTGAAAGCCCACAGTTCCTCCTATAGAGGCAGAAGAGATCCAGGAAAGAGTTTGCAGCTGCATAGTTTGTCTGGGTGGCATTGCCCAGGAAGGAAGTAACAGAGGAGTAGCACACAAAGTAGTCAAGCTCCTGGCCTCTGGTAGCCCGGTGAAGATTTAGGGTCCCTGCTACTTTTGGGCTCAGCACTTTGTGAAAGTCAGCCAGCTTCAGGACTTCAAGGTGGCCATCGTGTAAAGCAACAGCGCTTTGGAATACCCCTTTGATTGGAGTGCCCACAAAGGTGTTGGCAATGGACTGGAAAGCTTTCTCAACATCACTGGTCAAAGCCACATCACACTGCACAGACACGACTCTGCTCCCTTTGTACTGCTGCTGCAAAGCCCTCATCTCTTCTTGCTTCTCCCTGCTGGGAATTCTCCTGGAGAGTATTGCAATACACCCTCCCCCATTCTCAGCTATGAATTTCACTGTTTCAAAGCCAAGTCCAGTGAGCCCCCCAACTACTACATAAACAGCGTTCTGCTTGAACAGCTGCTTCTGGGGCTCGTACAACGGGATGTCTGAAAGCACAGCCATGTCCTTCTGCCTACTCAGAACAGCAAGGGGGACAGAAGTGCAGGTGAAATAGGATGTCACAGAGTTTAGCCCCTCAGAGTTCTCAGGCTGCTGAAAAACAGAACCTGAGAGGTGTCTAAACTGTTTCATATCCATGGAACTGATCCAAGCATGTACGGTCTTCTGCAATTCCTTTAGCGGTGCTTTCCGGAAAAGGCTGGCAGCAGAGAGGATATGAAAGCTGATGTTTTCATCATCAATTTCACTGACATTCTGGATGCATTCGGCCTGTTGATTGCCACACACAATCACCACATCTTTAAGAAAGTGCATGTGGGCCAGATCCTCCTGAGACAGTCTGTTGACTGGAGGAAGAATAACAAGGGCATTGCACAGGTTGATATACTGCAACATGTCAGGAGTGGGCTTTGCAAGGACTGTTCTCCAGCCCATCTCTTCTGCTGCTGCAGAAAGAACGTGGCACAAAACTGATGATGGCTCAGTAGTAATAATACCCAGTGTTCTGCCATGTTTCCCCTTGGGTAACCTCTGAGTGAAGATTTCCCATGCAATGATGAAGTATGACACACAAGGGACATTCTGGAGGAATGGGAATTTCCTTGCATTGAAACAAACTGGTCCTGGAATCTGAACTCTGGATGATGCAGCTGTGGGATAACATGAAACCACATGATCTCCCACTTTCACTTTTTTCACATCAGTGCCTATTGCAGTGACTGTGCCACTGAAATCAAGACCTAGAAGCCTGTGTTTGTCTCCTGCCTGTGAGTTCCAATACAGTGTGTTGCCAAAGTTGCAGCTAGAAACACTGATGGGAAAATAATCTTCTGAGTGCAGACAAATTTTATCCACTTGAATTTCAACACGTTGTTTGTCAAGCTGAGCAGCAGAGATGGTGCATAAATCCCCAGACAAGTCTTTGGCTGCGTATGGATCAGAAGTGTACAAAGTGAATGACTGTGATTTCTGGAGAGACCTTACAGGTTGGATGTAATCTGCATCTACAAAAGGTGTGCGTCTGATTTCAGATACAAAAAGTCTTCCCTGGCTGATGCAAACTTCGGGATAGTCCCCACCTTTGTATTTGACAAGGACATCTGCTAACACTGAGATGTCCAGGGAAGTGGAGGAGCTGAGGTCAATCAACTGGAATGTGATTTCTGGAACTTCAGCAATACAAGTTCTGGTCATGCCGTACAATGCAAACCCACAGTTAACGTGGTCCACATATCTGTCTGTTGTTCTGTAGGTGATCACTCTGATGGAGCAGCGGGACGTCTTCTCTCTCAGTGCCACCACTACCTGGCGATAGGCTTCGCAGCACTTTGCCAACTGATCTACCGCTTTGCTTGGGAAATCTTCATTTAGCTTTTGGATTCCCCAAAGGAAGAGGATTTCATCATAATCCTCAACCTCTGTTCTCATTTTACTCTGTGTATCGCCTTCCATGAGGCATTCCCAGTCTTCATACATAACATACCTCGAAGCAGGATGCAAGTGTTTTTTGAGCTGCTCAGCTATCCCAAATTTGTCTGCAAACACAAGGACTCTGGGCTTAAACCCCAGATGTCCAATTGTCTGTGAAAGAGAGACTTCTTTCCATTTGTTTTCAAACAGGAACTCATTGTCTCTAGAGGATGATTCCTTCATGAAAGTGATGGCAACGCGCTTGAGCTCAGCCAAAACAGAGCCGTGTTTGTCCACAAAGCATCCACAGACCTCAAGGCAGTTCCCAGTGGATTTGCTCAATCTCATGTATATCGTCATTTCCTCCTCCAGCGGGCGGAGCACCACCAGGCTGCCTATCCCTGAAGGAAAGCCTGCTCTGGACTGGAGTGTCCTTGAGCTCAAGACAGCCGTCATCTGCAGAAAACAGTCGAGCAGCACTGGGTGGATGCAGTAGCTGTGCATGTCTCTGACGGTCTCCTCATTCACCTTTATGCTTGTTATAGCTTCCTTTAGCTCCTGGCAATAGTGGACATCACCAAGCTGCCTGAATATGGAGCCATACTGAAAGCCAACCTGAGACAGTGCTTCATAAACCTCCTCTCTGCTAATCACTGACTTGCATCTTCGATAGATGGCTTGGAAGGAGATGCTGCTTTCTTCCACCACACCTTCAAGCCCCTTTGCCACTTGGCCAGCAGCATAAACTGCGTTGGAGGAAGAGAGAACCTCAAAGGTTGTCATGGCTTTTTGCGGACTCAGCTTGATACTCAGCACTTGGGAATTCTGTGTGAGAACACATGGCGCAGAAAAGCTGATACTGAGCTGGCAAGTGCTCAGAGGCACTTTAGGTCTTGAGCTGTTCATCACACAGGCCAGACCAAGCTCCACATAGAAAGCACCAGGGACTAAGGCCACCCCATTGTTCTTGTGCTCATATAAGTACGGTGTCGTGTCCTGGGACACCAGGCAGCTGAACTCCACATTCTCACCATTTATGCCATAAATCAAAGGATGACTGGCACTCACACCTCTTTGGTTTGCTTGGTAATGGATATCCAGACAGCCCATGAGTTTTTGGCGATCAAATTGATATCGTGGAATGGCCACAGGAACACTTTGGTAGCCGTTATAAAAGTGGTGCCAGTTGGGATTAAATCCTAGTTCAAAGAGATTTCCTACCAGGCCAAAGAGTGTCTGATGTTCTGCATCTGTTTGCAAAGAGGACAACACCTTGGTGCCTTTTCCTAGTGTTTCTTTTATGCTTCGCTGCAATGCTCGATGAGGACTTATTTCCACAAACACCACATTTTCCCTGCCTCTAGCTGCAGTTTGGATGGCTTGTGTGAAAACAACAGGCTCACGAGTATGCTTTGCCCAGAATTTGCCCTGAACAAAGTCATTTTCAGATGCAGCCACCCCTGTCAGGGTTGAAATCACTTCCATTTCCCCTTTCTGCTTTTCTAAAGGCTCCATCTGCTCCTCCAGCTCCCCGAGTATCACGTCCATGCTGGGGCTGTGGTATGCAAGTGGGACGTTTAAAACATGAAGAAAGATGTTTCTCTGTCTGAAAGCTTCAGCTAACTCTCTCTGCACAGCTTCCACAGCATCTACACTCCCAGACAAGGTGCAGGAAATGGGGCTGTTGAAAGCAGCAATGCACACCTTTCCCGAGTAGGGACGCAGGCGTTCAGCAATCTCTTCAACAGGGATGTTTCCAACCACCAGCATTCTGCCGCTGGCAGTCTTTGCCTGCAGCCTGCTCCGGTGATAAATCACTTTGACTGCATCTGCCAGGGAAAGGTACCCAGCAATATGTGCAGCAGCAACTTCCCCCACTGAGTGGCCAACAACAGCAACGGGCTTAATACCCCAGTGCTTCAGGAGGGAAGCTACAGCAACCTGCAGGGCAAACAGCAAGGGCTGGGAAAGCTCTGGATTCAACAAGTCCTTTGGGCTGTGATTTCTTGCTGGCAGGAGGCTGATGGCAGTGTGCTGCTGAAAAAGGTCTTCTATTTCCTTACACTTGTCTCTGAACACCGGCTCTGAGCTCAGCAGTGCCTCGCTGAACTCCTTCAGCGTCACGCCGTTGCCACAGAAGACAAACACCAGCTGTGGTTCCCCTTTGGACATGGCAGGTTCCATGTTCGCCGCTGACTTAAGCTCTTGCTGCAAGTGTCGGACGGAATTTGTGACAAACGCTTTTCGGTACCTGTAGTTGGCGTGGCTTCTCCTGCAGGCAGATGTATAGGCCAGGCTTGGGAGAGTTACAGAGTTCCTTGTGCTCAGCTGCTCAGCTGTATCAGCCAGTGTCATCTGAAGGGACTTAGGGGATGCTGCTGACAGCAGAACTAATTCCAGGGGCTTCTTAAAGGCAGGAAGAGGCTCTGGCTGCTTAGCCTGCCTGACTACAACATGAGCATTGGTTCCTCCAAATCCAAAGCAGTTGATGCCAGCTACTCTCCCATACTCACTGGATTCTTCCCAGGGCTCTACAGCTGTGGCAACAGCAAGGTTTAATTTTTCTGTATCAATGCTGCTCATCTCCTTTGAGTAATGCAAGGATGGAACAATCTTTCCATGATGCATCATCAGGAGCACTTTGATTAACCCGGCTGCTCCAGAAGCTGATTCTGTGTGCCCAATATTTCCTTTCACTGAACCTATTTTCAGAATGGAAACTCGAGAAGACCTGTTTTTGCTAATGACACTACCCAGGCTCTCAGCTTCAGTAGGATCTCCAGCAGGAGTTCCTGTGCCATGGGCTTCAATGTACTGCACAACTGAGGGATCCACACGACTTCCATAGATGCTGTGCAGTAGCTTCTCTTGCTCTGTTTGAGACGGTCTGGTGATCGGAGTTGTGGCCCTGCCGTTCTGAGTGACTGCACTGACATTTATCACACCCCAGATTTTGCTGTAGTCTTCTCTTGCCTGTTCCATGAAAAGTTAAATTATCTTTAATAACACTAGTAGTCTATGGTTAAAGATGTCACCATGAATCTTCCAAGCCTGGTGCAGCCCACAAATTTAATACCCCACCCATTACTTATCCTCCTTGTAGTGGGTGAGGTACTGGCAACACACAGTCTGAGAGCAATCAAGAAAGATTTTGGGTTTGGGACATTTGTTAAGGAAATCTGAGGCATAATTATTTTTCTCTTCCATACTTCCAGTTCAAAGATGCAATATTGAACAAAAAAAAAATTGAAAACAGCAATAGTTGAAAGCATTTGTATAGAAAGACAGGCTGAGTCTACTAAGACATGGCTCTGCAGCTGGTGTCACCACCTCGATTTTGGGAGTTTTGACAATGGTATGGCCTTTGCAGAACCAGGCATGCTGTGATCAGATGAGGCTCACCTCCCTGACTAAGGAAGTAGAGTCTTTGCACAGGAATCAGCAAGACTCCTCAGAGAGCTTTAAACTAGTTATCATGAGGGAGGGCAGTAATATCAGGCTAGTCCCTAGCAAACAGTGGGATAGTATGAAAAAGTTAGAGGGACAGGGTACTGCTGAGGCCCCTCTGCAGGTGACTCTGAGATGTACCAGCCATCTTACAGAGATAAGCCTGGGGCTCCTGGGATAATAGAAGCCAACAGGGAAATATCAGAGAAACACCTTAGTACCAAAAGAAGGCTTACAAGGGAATACCTTGATCAAGCACCAGCAGTCAAAGATGCAAGCACTAGACAGGGCTATGGGACATCCCTTCACATCCCCACTGGGATGTTGTCACCACCAAATACTTCTATTAATTGCTGTACCCAAATGCATACAGCATGGAGAACAGGAGGACCTAGAGACCTCTGTGCAGCACTGGGCTTTGTTCTCATTGCAATTATGGACATGGTGGGATAGCTCCTGTGACTGGAATGTTGTCATGAAGGGCCACAGGCTGTTTAGGAGAGACAGACGGAAGGTGCAGTGGTGGAGTTGCCCTCGATGTGAGACAACACTTGGAGTGTACCAAGCTCTGCCTTGGTGAGGATAAAAGGCCAGACTAGTAAGGGTGACACCATTGTGGGTGTTTGCTGCAGGCTGCCTGATCAGAGGGAGTGGATGCGGCTTCTGCAGGCAGCTGGGAGCAGCCCCACAGCCACAGGCCGTGGTTCTTGGGGGGGCTTTAACTACCCCGACATCTGGAGAAGCAAAACAGCAAAGCACAAGCAGTGCAGGAGGTTCTGATGAAAATTTCCTGTCTTAGGAGGTAGAGGATCCCACAAGGCTGCCCAACCTTACACAAACAAACAGGGAAGGCCTTGTTGGACCTGGGATGGTTGGGGCAGCCTTGGCTGCAGTGACCATGAGATTGCAGAGCTCAGTATTGAAGGAAGAGGAGCAAGAGCAAGATTTCAAACAACAGCCAACTTTAGCATCTTTAGGGATCTTGGAAGAATTCAATGGGAAAAGACCCTGAAGGGATGAGTGGTCCAAGAAAGTTGGTTGACATTCAAGGCTCACTTCCTACAGGTTCAAGGACAGTGCATCCCAATAAGAGAGAAAGTGGATAAAGAGGGCAACAAACCTCTGTGGATGAATAAAGAACTCCTGTCATTACTCAAGTATAAGCCAGAAATATACAGGAGATGGAAGCAAGGTTAGGCCGCTCAGAGGGAATAGAGAGGGTGTCAGAGTAAGCAGAAATGAGACCAGAAATGCCAAAACCCATCTGGAATTAAATCTGGTCAAGGATTTTCAGGATTTAAAAAAAGGGCTTTTTCAAATCTATCACAACAGAAGGAAAATTAAGGACAATATGGGTCCATTAGAAAATAGAGGGGAGATCCTGGTAACAGAGGATGCAGAAAAGGAGCATTACTGAATGCCTTCTTTGCATCTATCTTTACTGACAAGACCAGCCCTCAGGGATTTCTTACCCAGGAGACCAGGTTAAAGGAAGGCTGAAAGGAAGACCTTCCCTTGTTCAAGTAGGATTAGGTCAGAGAACACCTAAACAAACTTGACATCCACAAGTCCAGAGGCCCTGACAGGATGCATCCATGAAGTCTGAGAGAGCAGGGGGAAAACATAGCAAGGCTGCCCACAATCATATTTGAAAGGTTGTGGCAATCATGAGACATGCCTGAGGACTGGAAGAAACTAAATACCACCCCAGTCTTCAAAAAGGGCAAAAAGGATGACTGAGGAACTACCAATCAGTCAGCCTCTCCTCAATCCTTGGAAAGGTGACGGAGCACCTCATTCTGGAGGCCATCTCTATCCACAAGGAAAATAAGGTGATCAGGAGTGGTCAACATGGATTCCTTGAAAGTGGAATCCTTCTATGATGAAACAACTGCCTGGATGAATGAGGGGAGAGCAGTGGATATTGTCTACCTCAACTTTATCAAGGCTTTTGTCACTGTCCCTCATAGCATCCTCATAGAAAAACTCAGGAAGTGTGGGCTGGATGAGTGGACAGAGAGGTGGATTGAGAACTGGCTGAATAGCAGGTCTCAGAGGGTGATAATCAGTGGCACAGGGTCGAATTGGAGGCCTGTCACTAGTGGTAGTTTAGTTAGTTCACCAATGGTTGGATGAAGAGGCAGAAACCTCCTCAGCAAGTTCACTGTCAACACAAAGCTGGGAGGAGTGGCTGATACCCCAGAGAGATGTGCAGCCCTTCAGAGGGACCTTGACAGGTTGGAGAGATGGACTGAGAGGAACTGACTGAAATTCAACAAGGGCAAGTGCAGGGTCCTGCACCAGGGGAGAAATAACCCCCTGCACCAGGAGAGGTCAGGGTCAACCTGCTGCAAAGTAGCTCTGTGCAGAAGAACCTGGAGGTCCTGGAGGACGAGTAGCCCAGGGCTGATGGTACCCTGGGCTGTATTAGGAAAAGCATTGTCAGCAGGTTGAGGGAGGTGATCCTGCCCCTCTACTCAGCCCTCATGAGGCACATCTCGAGTGCTGTGTTCAGTTCTGGGCTCCTCAGCACAAGAAAGACATGGAGCTAATGGGTCCAGAGGAGAGCTATGAAGATGATGAAGGGGCTGGAGCATCTCTCTTATGAGGAAAGGCTGAGGGAGCTGGGCCTGTTCAGCTTTGAGAGGAGGTGATTGAGAAGGGGCTTCATCAGTGTCTGAAGGGAGGGTGTCAGAGGATGGATCCAGGCCCTTGGTGGTGCCGAGCAACAGGACAAGAGGCAAAGGACTGAAACTGATGCACAGGAAGTTCCACCTAAATACGAGGAAGAAATTCTTCACTGTGAGCACCCAGCACTAGAACAGGTTGCTCAGAAAGGGATTGGATTCTCCCTCACTAGAGACAGAATGTGTCAAGAATCATCTCGACACAATCCTATACAATTTGATTTAAGACAACCTAGCTTGAGCAAGGAGTTTGGACCAGAAAATTCACTGTGGCCCCTTCCAACCTGACTGATTCTGTGGTAATCTCATGCTTCTGTAAAGAAGACAACAAAACACCACAGCAAAGCCAAGAATATGATGCTAACTTTTAAATGGGAGATCCTTTCCCTATGCTAGGAGAAGCACATAAATTCTTAAGAAATGCTTCATTAAACATTAATTGGAAAAACTTTGCTGGAAAAGTCATTATTAGATAAAAAACTCAGGCAAGCAACCAGTCTTATTTCGGGCTGCTTCACAAGCAATCTTACCTTTTTCAGTGGTTTGAGGAAAACAACACCACAGCCTTCTCCCCTTCCATAGCCATCTGCTTTTTTGGAGAAGGGTTTGCTTATGCCCTCTGGAGAGATCATTTTTGCTTTACTGAGAGATACAAAGGTGCGGGGAGCGATGATGCAGTTCACCCCACCACAGATTGCTGCCTCACAGTCTCCTGGAGTCAAACAGAAACATACTCATGTTGGGATGGCCCTGGTGATAGACAGAGACAGTAGCAATCCTGATGTCATTGTCCAGCATCTCTTTAGTTCCATTACCTGATTTAATGGCTCGCAAGGCACAGTGCAGAGCAAAAAGGAAAGATGAACATGCAGTATCGACAGTCAGAGATGGTCCAGTCAGATTAAATGTGAAAGAGACCCTGTTGGCAGCAATGCTCATTGCTGTTCCAGTACCATCATAATGATTTATTTCACTCACTGCTTTGCTGCTTATGATTTCGTAGTCTCGATTCATGAGACCTGGAAAACATCAGATAATATGTCAATTAAGCCAAGCCAACAACAGGCATATACAGCTCAAAACCTGATGGTGTGGTTTGGTTTTCAGTGTTAAGACAAAACCACATGGCATCTGGGCTCCTTTCATGAAGCTTTGCTCCAACACAAGTCAAAGGCAAAGTCACAGCAATTTCCCCTGGACCCAACTTACACAAACATACCTACACTGAAAATTGCTACCTGCCCATGAAATAACAGGAAATTCCTACCTGCCCAGGAAATGGCCTTTCCTGATGGCTTAGCTCCCTCTATGATGCAGCTAAGATCGCTGTAGTCTGCTTAGTCCCCTCAGTTTGAGACTGAGATACAGTTTTGAGACTCAGGTTGTTTTTGTTTAGCTATGAGAACATTCATCAACAAGTTACAAGGAGGGTAGTTCAGACATAAACGTACAAGACATTAGCTTCTGTTCCTCAGATGTACCAAGTTAAAGCTGACAGCACAAACTACATCCAATACTTTGTATTTATCATCAACTTTCACACTTGCAAACAGTAAAAAATAGTAAAGAAGAACAGGGCCTGTGAGAGCAGTTGTGTCCTCTTTTTGGGAACACTACACTTGAAATACTGTGGATCCCCAAGTCCATGAGCACGTGTGGAAAATGCAGTAGCTCTATTCCGAGAGCAAGGAATAGCACCCTCAGTGGAAGAAGAGCATCTCTCAGACTAAAGGTAGTCAAAATAATTTCTGTTATTGGTACATCAGCCAAACTCCTCCAGAAAACTGCTTTTTAAAGATTACACCAGCAATAGTGTACTGTTATTCTAGTATTGTCCTTTAAATATCTTTTAACTGGTATCATTTCATCCATAACTTTTCTGGTACTGAGAAAAGCAGTTGGAAAAGTGCACTGTGGTACCATTCTAATGTCCACAGGAGGATTTCTGCTGCTTTATAAGGATATTAACTTTCAGAACACTTTAACCAAAGTAATATTGGAAAACAATATACAGGGCAAAAGTGTAGGCCTGTGTAGAAGCCCAGAAGATAACAGCCTAATGTGTATGTGTCAAACACCGATTGCTGGATAGCCATGGAGTCAACCAAGGATTGTCAGTAATAACCAAGAATTTTTAAATAAACAAGACAAGACAGGACAATGGGGAAGTAGGGCAGCACTTCTTTTGGATAAACATCCTTGTTCTGCCCCACAGAGACACAATCGCAGAATCACAGAATCAATTAGATTGGAAAAGACAACTGAGTTCATTGAGTCCTCTTTATGGTGAAACACCACTATGTCAACGAGACCACAGCATTAAAAGCCACATCCGGTTTTTCCTCAAAAACTTCCACAGATGGCAACTCCACCACCTCCCTGGGCAGCCAATTCCCATATCCAATCACCTCTTCAGGGAAGAATTTCTCCCTAATGTCTAATCTAAACCTCCTCTGGCACAGTCTGAGGCCACGTCCTCTCATCCTGTCTCCAGTGCCTGTGAGAGAGGTTGATCCCCACATCACTACACCCTCCTTTCAGGCAGTTGCAGAGAACGATAAAATCACCCCTGAGCCTGCTCTTCTCAGGATAAACACCACCAGCTCCCTCAGCTGTTTCTCCTAAGACTTGTGCTCAAGAATCTTCTCCAGCTCTGATGCGCTTCTCTGGACTTACTCCAGCACCTCCATGTCCCCCCTGAACTGAGGGGCCAAAAAGTGGACACAGGACTCCAGCTGTGGCCTCACCAGTACCAAATACAGGGGAAGGATCATGCCCTGCTCCTGTGGCCACACTATTGCTGATACAGGCCAGGATGTCACTTGCCTTCTTGGACACCTGGGCACACACTAGCTCATGTTCAGCTGCTGTCTACCAGCACCACCAGGTCCTTTTTCACTGGGCCACTTTTAGACTACACTGCCCGCATCAACAAACAAAAGACAGCACCAGCACAGAAGTCAGAATGAAGCATTGATCAAAGGTCAATCTGGAGAGGGGGAAGATCAAGACCACTCAAGATTCAAGACCTCCAGAAAGTTCTGAAAGAAGGGATTGGACATGATAACTAATTTGCATAGAAAGAGAGAAATCTGTCTTCAGGGCAGGGAAACCAATCTACAAAAAGGTACCCCACCTAGGTCAGGGGGTGTCCCCAGGATACCAGACATATCATAGGCCAGACCAACACTGGAACCAGGACTGGTGATCTCTTCTTCTCTGTTTTTCTCTTTCTCTCTCTCGTTCTTTAATTAATCTCATCCTTTCGATCTTTTCTTCATATACCTTTATTCACAACCCACTGCCAAGTGCTGATGGAGCAGGTCAGGGACCAATATTCCAATTACCACGCCAAGAGTGTAATTTAGGAACAGAATTTTTCCTGTGGACATGAAAAATTACATATCTTGGGTGTTCCCTTCTCCTTAATTGGAGAACATCATAGCCTCCTTTGAAAATCTCGTTCCCAAGAAGAGTTGGGGAAGCAGTTTTAACTGTTTAATGATTCACTTCTATGTTTGAACACAGGAAGAAGAGCTCCAAAAAGCGATACAAGAATAGTACCATGAACTTCTAGAGTAGCCTGGTAATTCTTACCAAAAGTAACCAGTAGTGCCATAGAACAGTAGCCATACATCTCCAGTCTAGATCCAGCCTAGATCCAGTGCTAGATAACATATAGAAAGGTTATGAAGGATTGCTCCAACCTTTATGAGCCTCAAACACACCTTCTTGGCCATGAAATTTTCATCTTACCAATAAAAACACCTGTTCTGGTGCCACTGACAGATTCTACAGGAACTCCTGCATCCTCCAGGGCTTTGTACGTGCACTCTATCAGTAATTTCTGCTGCGGATCCATGCGTTCTGCTTCTGTATTATTAATCCCAAACAGGTGGTTGTCAAATGAATTAAATCTGAAATACATAGACCAGAATAGGATATGACATATGTATATAAGATGCATTGCCTTCTAGACTCACAGTAAACATTTTTTGCAACTTGATGGAAAGCAGAGCAGTAACTGGTGTTTAGGCCACAGTTCCCATTTATGAAATTCAGAAGAAAATATTTATAAGCCAAAGATGTTTCATGTCCCACCACAAAATATGTCATTTTTTCAATGATTCTGCATTTCAGAGACAAGAGCATCCTCCTAACCATTTTTATTCTCACAGTTAATTCACTACTATCAACAGGACTACTCAAACTATGAAATGTGCAGAATGAGACTCCCTCTGCTGTAATACGGTTAAAGCCAACAAGTTACAAACACATATTGATTTCTACATGATTTTGGCCAATTCATACCAATGCTTTACAATTTAAAACCAAAAAGTAGAGGATCAGCTCAGGTGTTTTCAACAAATACCCATGCTTCTCTAATGACACATTCATAAATAATTTGTGTGTGTGTGTGTGTTTGTCTTTAAAAGCATCTTCAAAATAGGATCATGCTTACAAATTACCAAGTCCCAGATTAATCTGTATCCCAAGATAAGATTTATATGGCCTTCTATCATTTCTTCATTCCACAGCAGGATTCAATATCTAACATGGGACTAAGCACTAAATTAATTCTGGGTCTTCTGGTTCAATCCTGCCAGGTACAAATTTCAGGAGACAATGAGATTTCTTTTGTGCTTGTCAGCTTGTCCTTTGAATGAAGCTCTACAGCCTGAGGATATAAGGTGAATGTGGAATTCCAATATAAGACACTTAGGTTGACCCTACTGTAATTTGCTATTCTTCACACTAGCACAGCCCCTGAGCAGCAGTACCCATAATCTAAGTACTACAAAAATCAGTGGTGCAGCAGGGTATCAGACTCACTCATCCAGAAAAGCAGCTCGTGTTGTGCATATTTTTCCTGGCTTGTTATCATCTGCATCATACCACTCCTTGGCATTAAATCTCTCAGGGGGGATTTCTGTGGTGCAGTTTTTGCCTTCTTCCAGGACTTTCCAGAAACTGTCAATTCCATCTCCTGTTGTACAAAGTTTTTAAAACAGATTAAAGGATGCGCTCCCCGTCCCCACGCAGACTTAGAAATGCACAATCAGCTACTAGGACCTCCCACATGGAAATCTAGGCTGCTTCAATGGACTTGCCACAGAAAGAAGTGATCCTTGTTTGGTGAGTGGAAAATGAAAAAAGCATAACTGATTCCCTCACTGCTTGTCTAAAACTAAAGGAACCCCACAAAATCCTTAACCACCTTCTCTCCCCATTTCCCTACCATCTCACTGCATCTACTCTAAGTGCTGTAATAAAGCAGAAAACTTTCTTTTAGATAAACCCAACCTCTTTATATTATAGCCATTGCTGATAAGAATGTCCAGCCCTTCATCTGTCTCCTGTCCCCGCCTTTCATGTGCAGTTCAATGCCCTGCCCACAGGCAGCACTGCAGCTTCTTTTGTCTGTCTATTTGTCTGTCTGCAAACAAACTGAAGCCAAGTAGTTTCCAGCACAGCACCACTTTCAGAAAGATCCTACAAGCAGCACAGCAACAAATTCTACTGAGGGACAAACATATTGGTTTCCTCCATTCCAAATTCAATAAAAGACTCTGCTTTTCAATGTTCACTCACAGCCTGCTTTGCTTTTACCACAAACTTACCTCCAGGAAAGTTGCATCCTATTCCAACAATTGCAACTTCATCTGCTGTCTCAATCTCCATCTCCTGGGCTGCAAAAGACAGGAGAAGTGTCAACCTGGTCATAAAATTATGCATTTACTGAATAAATACTAGGTTAAGAGGTAAACTTTCCACAAACACACAAATCAGTTCAAAACTTGATTAATCTGGAATGATCTGCTGTTGGTTGTGATGACAAATGACACTGCCCACAAGTGACCACAGCTGTTCTATATTTTTCCTCTTGTCTCTTCTTTTGGAGGAAATTCCCCACTTAATTCCCCAAACTCTCTCATACACAGGCATTTCCTTTTTACTTTTAACCTCTGCTAACAAAAGGTGAATCTTTTCAACAAAGTAGATGGCAAAGACAAGAATTCCCTTTGGGGTCAAATTAAATAGCCCACCACAGAATTGTCAGATGATTTCTTTTTCCTTGATTCTGAGAAAGGAACTTGTCAGATGAAAATCAGTCCAATTGAACCAATTAGGACTCACTAGGATGCCCAACTCTAAGCCCTAAAGTCCTCCTGGATTTCCCTCAATCCACAAAGAGGAGAAAATTCCTCTAGAAAGGTTTGGTGGGGGATTCTCGGCAGTGGGGACAGTTTCCCATCCCAGGGCTAGCACAGCAGTTCCCAAAGAACCTTTCTCAGTCACTGACTGACAGTAGTGAGGCAGAGATGAGGCTGTTTCACAGCCCCACACACCACCCAGAGTTATTTCTTGCAGGTTTGCTTTGAAAAATGAAATTCGAAATTAACTGCTTAGATTCACGCTTTGAAAAATTTACTTCTATGTTCCATTAAGAAGATAAAAAGACAGAAAACATTCAAAGACCACCTACCAAAAATAGGGAGAACAGAATCTAGCTTTCTGAGAGTAAATTCTATTTTACTAATAGTGTAAATTCAAAATTTAGACAGGAATTTTTTTCCTTTCAATTCTTTCCAAATTGTCTATGATTCCTGTGATTTCATGATTTCTTATTTTTATGCAACTGCTAAACTAAAGCTGCAAAGACCAACAAAATACTTACATCACAAATGCCCTTTTTAGCATTTTTCCTAAGTTATCACTTCAATAGCAAATAATAGAAAATTAAGGACCTTCCAGTCACAACATAAAACATATCTTTGGCATCTCCAGAGCTACCCAGTGAGCTATGCAACTCTTACCTTATATCATCCCAATGGAGTGGAGAAATAGTCTGAGTCTGTGGAGGTTCTGTGTGGTTCCTTTTTAAATGGGCATGATAAATCGTGGGGGAAATGCAAATGTGATGAGTCAGTGACCTGACTAAAGGTCATAAGAATTTCACTGATGTTGTAATTTTCTTGAAGTCAGCAAGGACAATAGCACTATCCATCATCTTACAGTTAGCAAATAATGAAGTTATGTTTTTAAAAACCATAGATTCAGAGAATAGTTTGCATTGGAAGGGACCTAAAGATCCTCTACATTCAGCCCCCCTGTCATGGGCAGCGTGTATTACACTAGACCAGGTTGCTCAAAATCCCATGCAGCCTGACCTTTTTTACTTCCAGGAATGGACTATCTACAAGTTCTCTGGGCAACCCATAAATAATTTCTTCCTAATACCTAATCTACACCTATTCTCTTTCAGTTTAAAGCCATTCCCCTTGTCCTATCACTACATGACCTTCTAAAAAGTCCTCTCCATATTCTTATAGGGCCCCATAGGTACTGGCAGGCTGCTATGTGATCTTCCTAAGAGCCCTCTTTCTCCAGGCTGAATAACCCCAGCTCCCAGCCTGTCTTCATAGGAGAGGTGCTCCAGCCCTTTATCATCATGAAATAGCCCAGTAAATTTTTATGATCTTAAGAATATGATCTAAAAGACTCTGTCTTTAAAGTAACAATTCAATATTTTTTTTTGCTCTTAATATCAGTAAATATGAACAATGTTTAAAGCTCGATCAATTTGTTGGAAGCATTGTAAAAATGAACCTTCCTAGTTCTGCCTCAGAAGGCTTTAAAATTTTTAAGATTTGGGTAAACTTTTTGGAGTTACTAACTAGTGAACTAAAGAATCTTAATAAAACACAAGCAAATCTTACATGAGAAATTATTGAATCCCCCTTACTAAACCAGGAGGGATAGCCATGAACTGCAAATAGGACATGAATAAAGTACAGAAAAGCCTTCCACCAGCTCTCAAGGCATTGTTGAATTCCCTGCCATATGTCCTAAGGGAGTATTTTAACGTTGTCTGCCTATTTATGCTAATCTATATGGTGACTGTAACATATTCTGCAATACACATGTTTTTTAGCTATGGGTGCAGAATGCGATGAGAGCAATCTGCTCACTAAAATTCAAAGAGAAAAAATCTACTTAGGATAATACAACTAAATTTGAAAGGGAATTAATTTCCTTTTTAATGACACCAATAATAAAGCCACAGTTTCTATTTTGTGTCAAGATTAAATTACAGCAGTGCTATAATCTGTTTCCTGGAAAACAGAGCATAGCCCTTATGTAGAAATATGTTTGCATGAGAACCTTTTGTACGAAAGTGTTTTGTGTGTTGATTTTGTATCATAAAAGCTAATTTTTATAATTTTAGAATTATCCAGCTGAGTAAGAGTATTACCTATAAAATTCTTCCAACTATATGAGAATGCAGTCAGGAAGAAAACACACATCCTCAACAAATCATTTCCCATTTATTCCAGAGTAAAATTAATCAATTATACTACAAGAGCAGGGACTGCTCTTGAAACTCTTCTGATTGACACATGTTAATACGTGTATCTGCTGAGCATACTCCTCTATAGAATATAAAAATTAAGGTCTGCTGTAAAATTCTATAACTAATTTCAAAACATTGAACCAACACCTAAGAGATAAAATATTGTGATATCCTTCACACCCACTACCCATTAAAAAAAAAAACAACACTGATTCCTATGATTCACGGGGTGAGGGCACTGATTAATGAGAAACGGATGGATGATTACAATTGAATCAAATTATTGGATGCTGTATAATTACTCATGTTAATGCTTCAGCTGTTTCTATCTTCTATTGCCTTTCTTCATCAATTATGCGGAAAACCCATAAACTGAAGATAGTTGAGATAGAACCATTTATTACAATGTTTGTGTCACAAGGTGGACGTGAGAGACTGAAATAGTTCCTGCCTCAAATATAAAGTTTTCCTCATTATAGCAAAACTGAAAGAAAGATAAGATATAAAGAAGCAATTGAAGCCCACTCATCCCTGACTGGAACTTTGGACTGAAAATCAAACTGCTGAGATTAGATAAAGGGAAATGCAATCTTCACCCATCTGAGTAAAAAAGTGAACAAGGAAAAGAATGAGAGTCAAACCCTGCAGCCGTGCTGAGGTTCTTCTTTGGCTGGGTTTGGGGTGGGGGAGACCATAGCCCACAGAAGCCAAGTTTACACAGACTCCCCCTCAAAACGCAGGTGGGAGGAGGTTTCAGGGGTAACCTCTGGTCAGAGGCAGCAAACACCCGTCCTCCCTTACACAAATTGGCCCAGCTGTGGAACCCCCAACTCCACAGACCACACCCACGAGGCATTGAAGAGTGAGGCAAATGAGGGGGATGCCTTCATCCATCAAAGACCCCCTGAAGTGCTCCCCAGGGTGATGCAACAAATCCAGAGCCTGTTGTGAGAGACAATGACAAACCCCCCCTGCCCCCCAGGGAGGTAGCTGGGTTTTCCTACCTAGCATGAGTGTATTCTCATTGGATTCCATGCTTTTTGGGGACATCTTCGCCACCAAGAAGCCCAACTGGAGAGGATCAATGGAACATTGGTTGCGATCCATGGATGGCGATATTTTCTTTATTCTGTCTCTGGCACTCTCTTTGTGTCACCCCCACCTCTTTTCTATTTCTTTCTTTCTTTCTCTCTCTCGTGTGTTTACTATCAAATAAGACCCATACTATTGACTTTAGCATATGGTCCTGGGTTGCACATAGGTAAAACCTTAAAAAGGAAAGGCCTTGTAAAATATTGGCTCAGGCCTGCTACTTTGGCTAACCAGAAAAGGACTATGGGAAAGTGACTCAGCCGAAATAGAGGCCGAAAAGAAGTTATGTTACCTTTGTGTGTTCACATCGTGGTATATGGTGGTTGGGTGAATTATGTTATGATTTAAAACTATGTACCTGATAACCAGCTAATTGCTTTAAAAGGCTGTGGTTTTGGAATGAAGCAGCTCTCCTTTGCACCTGCCTGGCGACCCTGCATCACTATGGACCCTCATCTCACAGTCTTGTTTGCACCTTAATTTGGGCAGAAGCATTCCTAATAATTTTAATAACTGTCTCTCAACACCCTCTGAGACCAAGGGAAAGCCTTACCTTCTCCAGCTTCTCTCATCTTCAAGTTTTGGGACTCCTGAGGGCCATTCTCAGCAGTAAGACTGAGGAAAACAAGGCTTTCAGTAATTCTGCCTTCTTTGTGTCTTCCATTACCAGAACACCATTCTGATTCAGCAGCGACCCAACATGCTCCACAGTCTCTCTTTTAATGCTGCTCTACTTGTAGAAGCTCTTCACTTCTAAAGACCTAAGCCATGGCATTCCCTTTACTAGGTCTTTCAAGAGGCCAAAGTTAGCTCTCCAAAAGTTTAGGGATCTAATCCTGCTTAATGCTTTGCTCGCTCCATGCAGGATCCTGAGTTCCACCATCTCACAGTTACTACAGCCAAAGCTGCCTCCAAACTTCATGTCTTCAACCAGTCCTTCATGGTTTCTTAGTACAAGGCCCAGCAACATGTCCCCTGTGTGTCCCTTCCCTGCCTCTTGCCCACCTCTAAAAAACCCTGAAAAGGAGAGTGAGAAACACAAGGAATTGACTCTGCAAGCACTGCTCAGCAATGACCAACCCCGGATGGTCTAACACAAGTCTAATACAGCCGGTGTCAGAAACTGAATATTATAATTTATGACTTAAACATCTTCATGAAGGACCTCTGCCTATTATAGCAAAAACTGTATTACAAAAGCTGCAGAGAAGACCACCAAAACCCCAAATGGGGCCCTGAATTGCTCACTGTCCATTGATGAAGACAAGAATATGTTCACAAAAAGATCAAGCTTAGAACCTTCAGGGTGGAGATGGCAGTCCCAGGGCTCGGACCGACCCTCAAACCAAACAGTGGGGGGAAGAGGAGAGGTTTTGGGTGTGTAATGAAAAAAGTCTCTGGTTTGAGGCAGTGAACAACCATCCTCTGCTGTGCAGATGAGCTCAGCTGCAGGGTCCCTTCATCCCAGAAAAAGCACATTTTCCTTTTCCTTCTTTCTTTCTTTCTTTCTTTCTTTCTTTCTTTCTTTCTTTCTTTCTTTCTTTCTTTCTTTCTTTCTTTCTTTCTTTCTTTCTTTCTTTTTTCTTCCTTTCTTTCTTCCTTTCTTTCTTTCTTCCTTTCCTCCCTCCTCTGTTCCTCTTTGTCTCTGCTACTATTAAATAAAATATAACCATTTTTGCCACCTATATCTAACTTTTTTTTTGTTTTAATCATGTTTTTTGGGTATATTTTTAACCTTTCTGGGTCAGATCCATTTCATTCACAGAGGCTTAGTTTACTTTGCTCTTCTTTTATAAACAAGTGTTTAAAACAGTTCATAACAGCCTGACAATTACATGCACCAGCACTGCACAGAGATCTGCCACAGAGAATTAGGATTTCTAGACAGAAGCAAGATGGGTAAGTAAAAGACTTCGTTCAGATTTGAGATAAATAATAAAGGAGAAGACCTTGGTGCCTCCCTGTTTGTATGTGTAGCTCGGCAGTCACCCTGAGGAGCGTGGGCAAAGGGGTCTCAAGCAAGAGATGCAGCAGTTCAGCAAGTCTGACTTTTGGCACTGCTTGTAAACACGAATCTTCTTATGGCTCAGACTTCATCTGATACCAGTATTTTCTGTATAGTACACCGCATAAAAGAAAAGAGCCTATGGCTTCCCACAGTGACAAAAGTCCATTGGCTGTTTTCCTTCCCAGTCTCTGGGAGCTGCTTCTAGAGCACGGCACAGTTATGGATGTGACAGAAATTGGACTGAGGACAAGAACTGTCTCTGTTGTGTTCCAAATCCACTTAGAAACCACATTATAGATGCCTTGATGATCTGGGTGTACCTCATGGAAAAACAGTTTTTCCTTGGAATTAAAATACAAACATACATAACATTCAATGCTTACACACAGTACGTGAAAAATACTAATCATTTATCTAATTTATCTTATAACCTATGACCCTAATTACACAGGATTTCTTAGGAAGTCAGATAAATACAATATCTCTTGGAAACATATTATGTTTCCTTATCATATTGAAATATTGAGCAACATTCAAACTGTTAATGATTGATGATGAAAGCCAGACAAACAGTTCAGAGTCAAGTGAAACGGCACTTCTTTACACACTATTTCATTTTATTAACCTACATGGGATTATAATTTAATCTTTGTAACCTCCATATTTTTCTGCATGATCTAAAAAAACAGCAACAAAAAATCAAAGGAGAATAAAAAACACCCCTTAGAACCTTCAAAATCACAGAGAAGACTCCATTCACAGACAGATACCATATTGCTCCAGATGAAAGCATGAAGAACACAAGACAGACTTGACCCACTATGTCCCTAAGCAGAAATTACCTCACTTTCCCCTCAGCAGAGCACTCCCCACCAGGGTTATGCTCTCTTGTGTGGCAAGAACTCTCTGTGAGGGCAATCATAAAACTGAGAAAGATAGGTAATTACAGATGTTCAAGGAGACTTTGGGATAGGAATGGCAATATACTGCTGTAAACACATTCTCCACAGAATTGACCCGCCTGCCTGTGGAGGTTCTGTTCCACATCAATTAACAGTCCTCCCTATTCAGGTAGAATGAGTTTGTTTGTTGCTTTTCAGTTTATTTGGCTTATTTTAAACTCAACTCATTCACAATAATGCATGAGACAGCAAAGGGATGTGAAATAGTTCCTGGCAATTTACCTCTCCCTAAAATCTTGGTTTTATCATCCTGTAACCTTAGAATGACCCAGAGGAGTCTGAACACACCAATTTTTGCAATACTGGTAGAATACAGTAATTTCACGACTATAAGGCGCACTCTTTTGACTAAAATTTTCCCCCGAACCCGGAAGTGCGCCTTATAGTCTGGTGCGCCTTATCTGATGTACAAAGTTGCGACATTTGCCACCCCGGAAGTGTGAGCCGCAATGGTGGGGGGCAGTGCTGCGGGAGCACCGAGCCGCGAGGAGGGGTGGGAGTGGGCAGCCACGGCCGGCAGGAGCCGCACGGGGAGGGAGGGAGCTGCTGCTGGCTCCGGCCTGGGCATGGGGGGAGCGAAGAGCGGCCAGGCGCCGCCAGCTGCAGGGGGAGCGAAGAGCCGCCAGGGGCCTCCCATTTCGTGCTGCCGCCACTCTGTGCCTGCTCCGTACCACGGCCGCTGCGAGCGGCGCCGGCTCCGTAGCGCAGTAAGCACTGCCCGCTCCATAGTGTGGCAAGCGCCACCCGCTCCATAGCGCAACCACTCTGAGCCGCACCCGCTCCATAGCGCAGCGAGCGCAGCCCGCTCCGTAGCGCGGCTGCTCTGAGCTCCACCCGCTCCGTAGCGCAGTTGCTCTGCGCGGCGCCGGCTCCATAGCACGGCTGCTCCGTAGCGGCGCCTGCTCCGTGCTGCCACGAGTGCCACCCGCTCCGTGCCGCCGCCGCTCCAAGCAGCGCCCACTCTGAGCCTCGCCTTGCCAGCCGGCGCCAGGGGCGGGCGGGAGTGCCGGGGCCCGCACACGGAGAGGGCACTTGGGACTGCATTTAAAGGCTACACCAATCTGTGAAAAATGTTTCCATTTTGAGCACATGCCAGTAAACTCCACGATCGTGGGATTCCGTTACTAATTAGTTACTTTGTTGAGCGCAGCACGGATCTTCAAGGCAAAAAAAACGTGCGCCCTATAGTCCGGTGCGCCTTATATGATCTACAAAGTTGCGAATTTTGTCGACTCCCTGGAGGTGCACCTTATAGTCTGGTGCGCCTTATGGTCGTGAAATTACTGTACTCCTTTAGAAGACATTATTCTTCTAAACAGACCTTATGGAAGTGGCAGACAGGCATGTGAACTGTGAGGGGGGAGTCTGCTGCAGATTCAAATGAATCTGCACACATAAATTGAAGCCTCTTTAACTAGAACTGCTCACCCTCTCTAGATGGTGAATGTGCAGGGATCTACTTACATGGGAGATGAGTGTCTAAGTGCCTTTAACAGTTAATGGAGATATGGTCAGCACAGGAGCACTGTGGTAGTGCATTCCCCTCTCTGTCCCAGGCCACATGGAGATCTAAGAAATGCTCATCAGGTGTCAGCCTTAATGAACAGCTGCTGGGCTCAGCTCCTCTTGAGCTTCTCAGAAACACTGCCTGCTCCCAGGAGCTGCTGCTCTCTAATTAGCTCCAGGTTTTTTCATTAACAGCCTGGGAAATTATTTCCCTTGCCTGAATGGCTTAATATCCGTGTTCTCACACTTCCAAAGAAAGTGTGCCAACCTGAAGTGTGGCCAGGCTGCAACACTGTTCTGACTAAAGCCACTCTCTTGCAGTGCCAGGTGCGGTGGTCCAAAATGAGTCCTTGGAGCTCTTTGGGCTGCAGTGAGCTGTGACCTGTGATCAGTGACCGAGTGGGGCCTCTCAGAGCCTGCAGACACTGAGGTTTGCTGTGCTTGGAGGATCACTGAACAACAAGGAATCCTAAACCAAAATCCCCACTCCTTGAGGGTCAACCCTTCACTCACAGAGAAGATGCAAAAGTATCCAAAGTGAGTATTTCACTGTCTTCAAGGGGAATTTTCCAGAGGTACCTTGCACTGACCTTTATGCCTGCATGCCAACACATGTACACATAGGCTACAGCAAATCTAGGAGGGATGCTGCTCTCTTAGATATTTAAGTAACTTAGATATCTAAGTAAATTAGACCTGTAAGTTTAAGTTATAAGCTACGTTTAATGCTATTAACTGCTATTTGCTGTTAAATTGTTAAGATTAAGTAATTAGTTAAGAACTTCTACATTTGAGCGCTGTTAAGCTTTTAGGTTGTATCCCTTTTTATCCTTGCCCTCTCTATCTTTTGACACAGCAACTAAACAACACACATAAGCTCATATACACACATATTTCTCAGTTCATTTCTGCTTTGACCAACTGTATTTTGTTGCTTTTGTTTTTTTCTTTGGTGTGCCTTAACTGTCCTGTAAGTAGTAGAATGAGCCTAGCCAATGAACTTCGTTGTGCTGTTACTTATCATTAAATCTGCCTTTTACTTTTACTCTTGTCAGTGGTTTTTCAAGCAATCTCAAACACTTGTTTGTAACAAGCAGTGAAGAGAGCTGGGTGTCGGACCAATGCAAGTGGTCACTGCACTCCCACTCCAAGTGGATACAAAGACTGTTTGAAGAATTTCTTGGGAAAGGAAGAAAGAAAAAAACACTCTTTTAGTTAGAGGATAATTCCTATCCAAGATAGGTAAATGGAAAGAAAGATAATTGGCATTACATTTGTGTTTTACAATTAGTAAACTGTGATCACTGCTAACTTAACAGGAGTGATTTCCCTGGACTATATTCTAAGTGATCAGCAAGGATAAAGAAAAGGGTGAAGAAAAATGAAGGTACCAGGCATAGACCAAGGTGGGATCAGGATGAGATTTTTGAGAAGTAATATTTAATGTGGCTGTCAAAACGGAGGAATCGGAAACATCTTTTTCTAAGGACATGAAGTCTCCATCTGACATGCCAGCATTCTAGGAAAAGCAAAACTTCTCCAGAGGGTTCTGCCATATTGCACGTAAAGCAAGTTACCCAGGTAGTGACACTTCTGCAAACATTCTGGCTCACAAAATGTAAACGACACATTGGTAAAAATAAATAGGCACAGATAGAGCCAGACAAGCAGATTTCCATGTTTGCACCAGCAACAGGAGAAGGTTTTATCCTGACATGCACACCCACAACAAATCAACATATGCCAGGAGAGATTGGATTACCCTGACACGGCAATAACTTCTCTAATATCCTGTTGGCACAGAAGGGCAGTGGTTACATTACTTGTGTGTTTGCCAGAAAATATCCCGACAGGGAAGCATAAAATTTCCTTCCAGTAAATGAAATGGGAAGGAATTTGAAAAGTCATCCCCTCCATGGATTACAGGATAAATGCTCACATTATGCCCTGAGATATCTTTATTGTCTCTGTGTCAGGTACCAAAGATGTGTCTACATCCTGCCATATTTGGTCCACTGTTGTGCATGTCAACAAGATAATGTAGAAGACCTTACTGTTAGTTGCTAGGACTCCAGCCTTCAGATACTAAACTATTTATCAGTCACCTGGTGTGACTCATCCTGTGAATAGGCACTATTAGACAATACATCCGTTGTTGACATGGAAGTGTTATCATGGGCTGTTAAGACCTCCTCTCACAGGCTGGCCCCACATGAGATGATGTAGAAAATGGCTACTTCTGAGGAGGAGATAGGAGGTGTGCTCCTGGGGTGGAGGGCAGAGCATGCCATTTTCATTCAGGGGACACCCTGAAAGTGCACTGCCTTCCTAGCCCTCCCTCTCAGAAGCCATGCTCCACCTCCTTCTGCTGCCCAGTGGCTTCTCCAGAATCCAGGGGTTGATGTATGAATATGTATTAATTGCTAACATGACTAATAAAATTAATTTCCTTTGCAATTCCGAGTGTGTCTTTAGATTTTTGTGCATGGGCACCCTCCTGAACCTATAACAGTGCCTCTGATCTCTAACAAATCAAAGTTCAGTTCATGTTCAGATCAGTATTCTCTGATACACATATTCAAAATAATAAGGTAGAGTTTAAAATAAAATCTACCCAAAAAAATTCAAGCAGACATTGTCTGATCAAAGCAACAATAAAAGAGAGCCACTGTAGTTTTACTTTTGTGGTTTTTCTCTATAAATAAAATGCTTAGAGTTCCTGAAGATCTCTGAGACCAGACTGACCATTTCCATGAGGAAACTTATAAACATTTATGCAAAAAAAAAGCAGACTACAAAAATAACATACTCCCTTGTAATAACAACTAATCAAAGAGGCAAACCTTTTGCAGTTCTCATGGAAGCAAGTTGTACACCATTCATGAACATTAAGGAAAGTGAAAAGTTATGGACCCTTGATAAGGATATACAAGTACAAAAGTTGATTAGCTTCTTTGGTAGAATGAGCTCATGTTACATCATATCGTCACCTTCCAGGGTTTTATGCAGTGTTCTTGGGAAACCTCATGATTATGAAATCGCTGTTGAGACAGAAATTTTTCTTGTAGTCAGCTTGGAAAGAAATATTCCCCAGAATTAAAGTAATAAAATCTGGCAGCTCACCTTGCCTTTCTGGTATCCTACACTGATAAGCTGCAATTCTGTTCATCATGGTAATGTTCAGCTGAAACAGACAGTTTCTATCCACAGTATCACCCAGACAGTTAAAACACTTAGGCACCTTCATTCATCCCAAAAACAAAAATGAAAAATCAAATGAATGCAGTCTCATCATGCAGCAGAGGAGCCACTCATCCTGCCAGCACCCAGCACGTGGCAATTTCACAGTGTCACTGTGCACTCACAGAGGAAAGGAAGAACAGCTTCTCAACACAAACTAACACCTGTTAGTTCTGGCTCCTGTGCCAGAATAACTCCTGGGGTTTCTTTGGAATCCTACATTCTAGACAGACAAGCCACCCTAGAGGAAACCAGGAATTCACTTCCCATTCTGCTGCCCCCATCACCCAGCCACCCCCATCATTCCTTTGTGGGCATTTTCCTGAAGGCCAAGGAAAATGTGATCCTTTCATGCACAGTGGCTGGTGAAGACACAGAGGGCACATATCTGCCAGTGGCAGCCTCCAGCTTGAAAATTAAACTGCTCCCTTTGGACACAGGGCTTTGATGTGCTGTATTTCTTCCATCATCTGTGGTCGGGCAACCTCAGGGCCATGGGCTGTCACTGCCTAGCACAGGTAACAAAGTCCTATTGTTTCAGCCAGGCATGCAAATATGGCAGTAGCTAAGCAGCTGCAGAGTATTCCTGCGGGAAGGGAAGGGAAGGGAAGGGAAGGGAAGGGAAGGGAAGGGAAGGGAAGGGAAGGGAAGGGAAGGGAAGGGAAGGGAAGGGAAGGGAAGGGAAGGGAAGGGAAGGGAAGGGAAGGGAAGGGAAGGGAAGGGAAGGGAAGGGAAGGGAAGGGAAGGGAAGGGAAGGGAAGGGAAGGGAAGGGAAGGGAAGGGAAGGGAAGGGAAGGGAAGGGCTTCTCTGTCTGTCAAGTGCTATGGCGGGCACTGTAAAGATCAGGCTAGTGAAACTTCCTTCATAAATGGCACAAGCATGTCTGATGCTGCATTATGATGGAAGAATTGGGATAAAAGTCTTCCTGATTACAGCAATTTTTTTTTTTTGTTCCAGTGTCCAGTGTATCTCACACAATTGTCAAAAAACTTTCCAATGGCAGCCTGGGTGCATCAAGAAATGTCTGTTTTGTCTGTTCTGGCATTTCAAAAGCAAGGCAGAAATGAACCACCTGAGAATTTGATAAATGCAAGTGTCCTTCTCCTGGGAAAAGACAAAGACCAACTGTCACCAATTGTATCAAGGAAAATTCCAGCAAGATGCTGTTATGGGCAAAAACTATTTACTCCTTCAGGGAATTTCTATGAAATAACCTATCTGCTAATTTACAATCTATTAAATACAGATTCTGGTATCAAGGGATACAGTAAAAAACCCAAAGAACCTCGAGGAAAAAACCCTGCTTCCCTTTAGACACCTCTTCCTCCTGCTACCCTTTTTGCTCCTCACCCCAGGCCATGCTCAGCCCCTTAACTGAGAGAGTGGCCAGAACAGGAGACTGAGGCCAGCACACACCAGGACACAGCTCCTCAGGACTGCATGTCTCACCTTCTGCTCCCTTGGCTCCAGCCCCTGTCCAGGTATCCTCTTCCCTCCTTCTGCTCCAGTGAGGACCTCTCCCCTCTTCTTTCTCCTTCTGGCCTTGTTTCTCCTTTTGCTTGGTGTTTACCACCCTCACTGGTTCACGTGGTCTTGAAGTGGATAATGTACCTGTGTAAGGTACATTCTGACACCACCTAGATATTAGGTGGCCACTGGGGATATTAGAAATTGATTGCACTTCTGAGTCCCCACAAACCTTGCAAAGATGCAACTACAATCTGCTTAAATGTGAGGCACCAGTTACCCGTCTCAGCTGTCTTCTAGGCATGACACATATATATATATACCAGCTTTCCTTCTCACCATTTCTTTAGTATTGGGAAACACAAAGAAATGTTGCTCTGTAGTATTTACCCATGGGGCAATATGTCTAAACTGGGATTTCACTTTGAAACTTCCAGCAAATGCAACACAATAATCAGGAAAACCTGTGCCTTCATCCAAAAAATAGCAGAAAGCTGGCTGGCTGGAAGTCCTGTAGACCAGCTCCTAGCTCTGCCCCAAGATACATTTCAGGTTTTATCCTTTTGAAATTAATACCAAGAACATGAATGGGCCAGGGAACAAGGACAAGAACCCAGGTTCTGGGAGAAGACTGGATATAGTTCTTTCTCCAAGTCCATTCAAAATTGACAGTTGGTGGAGCAACCTTCCCACGCCTTAGGTGAGATTCCCGAGTCTCAGAGCTAAAATAAGGGCACCACCTGAGCCCAGTGCACTGGTGCCCTGACTGGATAGCTCCTACCACTAGGTCACTCTTGACCATTATCAGAGTTTGTCTCAAGCTCCTGAGGAGCCAGAAAGAAAGTGGCTAGGACAAGTGGTTAAATTTTATTTTCTGCCTTGTTGAGCTTAAAAAAATCACTAACATTTCATGGCTGTGCTTTACAGCTGGACACCATCTCCTCATGTCTGTTGCAATGTCAGGGAATCCTCCACAACATGGTCCAATGCCAGGTTTTCATAGAAATCTTGGTGTCTGGCTATGGATAGGTGTGTCTCTAATTTATTCCCAGCCACATGTCTATTCTTCTCCCTAGTTATCTTAAGAAAGGATATGTTTTTCAGCTGGGTAACTCTAAGACTTAAATGTCTACATGACATTGAGTAGTTTACCCCTTTTTCTGTTGACAAATTCCTCCTATGTAAACAGCTCTTACTTTAACATAGTGTCAAACCGTTCAAGGAGATTGAGAACTGAACATGGGACAAGCTATCACTGGAGTCATGCTAATTAACACTTAGATTTTGACAAGTTAGGAGCTACAGGAAATAGCTTCAAAGTGCCTGTCTCCCAGAGAGAAATTCAGAGCTGGCATACCTGTCTCAGAACACCTGTGCACAGAAAAGGGAATCACCAGGATCCAACATGTCCTAGGTGCTGAATGCAGCAGGAGATATATAACCTTGCTCAGAGCCTGGCTGGCTATTTTACACCCAAATTGCCAAGCTGTCTTCCCTAGATGGGAGAGAAGAAATACCTACAACTTTTGTGCAAGTACTGGCTGAAGAAGAGATGAGAGAGTTGCTCCTTTCAAAGGCAAGGAGAAGTGCATGCCTGTTAACCATTAGCTAATTATTTGGACACCTGTCTGGCACTGACACATCTGAGCTTAATGTTCTTCTCAGCCAGAAGCCACTCAAATCACTGTCACTTACCAGTCTCAAGAACACCAGGCTGTAGGGTAGGTTTTGGGCTTGGAAAGATCCTTTCCATCACTACTACTGCATAAAGCTCTGGCACATCACACCAATGATATTCTTGTGACTTGCCAACTGGAATCGCTAACCCTTGTTTCAAAGTGTTTTATTTCTTCTGCTGTCACTCCCCTGTTTTGGAAACCTGTACACTGAAAGAGCAAACACTGCAAGATGCACATCAGCACTGTCTGCGCTTTGTTCTCAGACAGAAGAATAATCTTTAGTGGTGAAGTAACAGCTACAGCAGATTTGGAGAAAAAAAGAAACAGAAGTCTAGGCTTTCTGACCACTGATACCAAGTGGGAGATGCTGTGCAGCTCCCCTGGTATCATGGGCTGGCTGAGGTTATCCTGCAGGCACAGACTGGTGCAAGGGCCACACTGGGCATGCAGCACAGCACAGCACAGGCTCACTGCCATGTGATCTCCTTAACTCCTCAATAGGCAATGGTCTCCAGCTCAGGATCACTACACCTCACCTCTCACCTTTTAATTCTGCAGCCTCCTTCTTACAACATGGAAGCTAGTTCTGTATTTAATATTGTAACACTGGATTTATTGATTTATTGTTACATACAGTGAAAGTCCCTTCCCTAGGTTTGCTCTCTGTTTATTTACCCAAGGATCACATTTAATCCTTTTTACCATAGGAAGTTCAAGGTACGAGATTCCAAGAGGTAGCCCCAAATTCACTGGAAATCCCTGCTGTCCCTACATGTGAGCTTTCATCAGACAGCAGTGCATGACATAGTTTTGATTCCAGAGGCTCTTTCCTCCTGTTGTATCTGATTTCTTCTCTCATAATAGGCCCAGCTCTCCCCTGACTCCCCAGTGAGTTTGTTCAGCACACTATACACAGAAAAAGTCAATTTTGCGGGCTAAGGAAACGGAGCACGCGGGTACCCAAAACCATACGGGGCCGGGGGCGCGGCGGAGCGCACAGGGGGAAGCCTCGTCGTCCCTCCTGCCCATCTCGGGGAGCCCGTGAGTCACGGCGAGGGAGCGCCCCGGCCGCACCCAACTCTGAAAACTCTGTGTTACGTCCCCGGCCTCGACAGGTAGAGGGCGGCTCTGAACTCCTTCCCTCTCCCGCTCCTCTCCTCCGGCGCCGGCACAGACCGCTCCGTCGGGTCCCGGGTGGGACGCGCCCCCGGCGAGGAGCCGCCGCTGCAGCCCGTGCGCGCCTGGCCCATGGCGGGGCCGCGGGACCCCGCGGAGCGCTGCTCCTGCCGCAACACCGACTGCCTGGAGCGGCCGCTGCGCCGGCTCTTCGAAGGGCTGGCGAGCGGCGTGGCCGCCTGCCCCTGGCCCTTCGTGCTGGTGCCGCTGCTGCTGTCGGGCGGGCTGGGTGCCGGCTTCCTCTTCCTGCCGCAGCGGCAGGCGAACGACATCGAGGGGCAGTTCACGCCGACCTGGGGGCCCGCCAAGGCGGAGCGCGACTTCGTGCGGCAGCACTTTCCCCCCAACGACTCGTGGCGCTTCTCCGCCCCACGGCTGATCACCGAGGGCACCTACGCCGCCCTCATCGCCGTGGCGACCGACGGGACCTCGGTCCTGGAGCCGGCGGCGTGGGCAGAGGTGCTGCGGCTGAACGCGGCCGTGCGCGACGCCGAGTACGAGCGGCTCTGCGCCCGCACCGCCGACGGCTGCGCCAGCCCCAACCCGCTGCTGCGGCCGGGCGATGAGGAACCGCCCAAGAACCTAAGCTTCCCCTTCAATGGCAGCGATTTCCTGGGGACCGCGCTGGGCGGCGTGGAGACGGACGACGGGCAGGTGCGCTCGGCGCGGGCCCTGAAGCTGCTCTATTACCTGCGGGAGGACGGCCCCGAGGCGCAGGACAGCCGGCGGTGGCTGGAGAGCTTCCTGGGAAACATCTCGGCCAAACTGGCGGAGTTGCGCCTCAGCTCCATTCAGGTAACGCAGGACAGCCGGGTACGGCCGTGCGGAGCCGCCGAGCCCGAAGTGTCCGGGCAGCCCCATCGTGGATTGGAAAGGAAAGGAGACGAGAATGTGGGAGAAGGCGGGCGGCTCCCGGGGGCCAGGGCAATGCTCCTCTGCCAGCGTGATGTTTGGCCGTGCCTGTGCGTGTGTACAAAGAACAAGAAGAAGAGGAAAAGAGCCTTATCGTTTCTTGTTCTTTTAACGGCAGGTGACTTACTTTACCTCGCTGTCCAGACAAGAGGAGTTTGAAGGAAATACCAAGAGTGTGATCCCGCTCTTCTCCATAACATATTTCCTGACAATCACCTTTGCAATCGTCTCGTGCCTAAGGTAAAATGTCTCTAAGCTATGGTTCAATGAGCAGTGATCTCTGCTCTTCTTTACCTTTATCAATTGGTTTCTGCTCTTACCGAGTGAAGGTGTTCTTGAAGCTGCATTTAATAGTGACATTTAAGAATAGGCAAAATGTATTTCCTCGCTTCTTCTTGTCTATCTGTGCATATTTCCCAGCTGCTTAGATGGGGTTTATGGTGCGTACCAGATAAATACCTGAACAAGTGTTTAGTGTAGACATGACCAACTTGAATATTCACCTCCTAGAGAAATTAATCTTGTCCAGTGCTGACACCTGGGATCTCTCGTAGCATCATTCTCAGGTGTTCTTTTCAGACAGGGTATCTTCTCTGAAATATTTGACACAAAACTAAGATATTCTTTTAATTCTTTTCAGACTGAGCTGTATAAGAAATAATACCTGGCTTGCGAGCTGTGGAGTGCTTTCCTCTGGCTTAGCTGTATTAAGCAGCTTTGGACTGTTGCTCTTCTGTGGAGTGCCGTTTGTGGTCACAGTAGCAAATGCACCATTCCTGATTCTGGGTAAGTAGAAAAAGTGAGTTGTCTTCAGATGAAAAGACCAGAGTGGAGTTAAAGCAACCTAATGGAGTCAGTCTTTTATGGTGTGAATAATACAGATAATACATCAATTTCTCCTGAAGTGAGTGGAGGAGATTCCCAGAGGTGCAGCCCCCTCAGAGCACCTACAGGCAGGCAAGGCCCTCTACTCAGCTCAGTGTGCCCATAGGGGGACTGGAAATGGGTTCTGGTGCAAGGGCAGCTTTTCCCAGAAGACAAGATCTGAACTAGACCCACTACTACAGCAGGAAGACTGTAAATGAGAGAGTGGTAAGGCTAGCACTTCTGGCATAGTTCTAGTATCCCTGGGAATGTAGCCAGGATGATTCATCCTCTGCAATGTAACATCTATGTACCAAACAGTCTCATGCAGCTACACACCTGAAGTGATGCACCATTTGTGCAAGCAGCTTCTCCCCAAAACCCAAGAAAGTTGTTATCATTGCATCCTTGTTACACAGACTGCTTAACGGCCCATGCTGAACTTTCCAAATACTGTTAGGTAGTGTTGCTGCAATTATCCAATGTTTCCAATTAGATAATGTTGCTGCAAAAAAATTACTGCTTTTAAAATCCTTACTGGTCTCCTATATGATACATTCACCTGATGTTTTCTTGGACTTGGTTTCATGCTGAGGAAAACACATGGAGCTCCCAGGCTGACAGAGGCTGTGCATCATCCTAAACTGTCCAGTGCAAATGCTCCTTTGGGCAGGCATTGTTTCTTTCTTTCTTGCTTAATTCCAATGCATATTTTATTTACTTTTGTTTGCTTATCAATTGCAGCAGCCCTGGCTATCCAAAAGACCCTTTTGTATCCCTGGGAAAGGGCTTAAGCCAATCTCTTCATATCTTCAGAAATAACATGCACAGTTTTTTCTTCCTTGCGTTAAAGCAAACAAATTCTCAGTACATCAGGTTTTGCTTTGAAGACTGCTGGTTTTCCAAAGGAGCCAGGCTCAGTACCATCCAGTAGTACCTTTGACATGCTGCTTAATTCATCTTTGCATATTTACTGGCAATTGCTGTTCAGGTAGCTGGTAATGATCTCATCTCTTCTTCTCTGCTTGGCTAAATCTCACTCCACTCTTCACACAGCCTTGCTTTCCCTTTTGTGTGATTAGTTTTCAGTGACTAGTAGAGCCCCTGAAAACATGGAAAAATACTGAAAGGTGTGAGATGATAATCTTGAGAGTTAGCAGAAGTGAGAGAAGCCCATAGGCTCTTCATTTTTGAGCTTCAGCTCACTTACTCTGGCATCATAGCAAAAACCCAAGCCCAGGATCCAGTTTTCCCAGGGACCTGGCAGGTAATATTTGCGAGTGCATCACTATAAATGTGAACAAAAATGAATACTAAATCACAAATGAGTGCTAGAAGATAAACTGGAGAGAAGTGGAGGGCAAAGAGCATAAAAGAAGTGAGCCACTGGAAAAGTGGAATCACTCTTCTCCCATGTGGTAGCAACTGCTCTTCCTCCCTTGTGAAGGCAGAACAAGCAATTGTTGGTCTGAGTTGCTACAGTGGTGAAGAAGAGATTGCAGAGATAATGGAGGATGCTTCCAATGATGAGAATAATTGAGCATCAGAATACATGATGCTTTGAGATCTGTGTCATCTGCATCAGGGGACACATGGACATCAGCTAAAGACACATGTCAGAGATGCAGTAGGAGTGCTCTGTGCTTCAGCAGAGGTGCTCAAAGATGATAACATTCAGCTACACCCAAAGGATCTATATTCCAGATTTTCTTGTAACTTGCATCAGCACTCAGGCAGTGTTTGTAGCCCAACTTCCTTTTTCAAAATTTTATGCAGATTGATGTAGTTTTGTGGGGTGTTGGTGGAAGCTGCCACTTGCAGTGCAATGTTAACAGTCTCTCCTCTTGCAGGGGTTGGCGTTGATGACATGTTCATCATGATTGCTTCCTGGGAACAAAGTTTAAGGAGAAAAGATAAATCCAATGTTAAATCTCTGTTGGCTGAGACTTATGCAGAAGCAGCACTTTCTGTGACCATCACCACTCTGACAGATGTTTTGGCCTTCTTCATTGGCACCTGGACTGCTTTTCCATCTGTGAGGTCTTTTTGCATCTATACAGGCACGGCTTTTGTCTTCTGCTATGTATATACCCTGACCTTCTTTGGGGCAGTTCTGGTATTAAATCACAAAAGGGAGCAAGGGAACCGACACTGGCTGACTTGTATGCGTGTGGATGTAGGTAAAGATCAGGCTGAGAACTGCTTGTACAATGCTTGCTGTATCGGCAACGGTTCTAGGCAGCCATCTGAGCCAGAAGGTGAGCATCCAATGAGCATATTCTTTCAAAAGTATTATGGCCCTTTTGTTACAAATAAATGGATCAAGCTGCTCTTGGTGTTACTGTACGGCGCATATTTGGGTGGCAGCATTTATGGGTGTACTCAGATCAGGGAAGGCATCGATCTCCGAAATCTGGCAAATGATGACTCCTACATTATTCCATACTATGATGATGAGAAATACTTCTCCACATACGGACCCAGGGTCATGGTTGTCATTACCGAGAGTGTAGATTACTGGAATAAGTCTGTGCGTCTTGGCATTGAGAGCTGTGTACAGAATTTAGAGAGCATTTCCTATGTAGATAGGAACCTCTCAGAGTCATGGCTGAGAGAATACACAAAAATTGCCATAGGAGGTTTGGTAAATATAAACAACAAGACTGACTTCTTAAACAGATTAACTATAATGTTCAAGATTCGTCCCAGTTTTGAGTGGGACATAAACAAAACTCAGGATGAAATAGAAGCTTCACGTTTCTTCATCCAGACAGTGAATGTGACATCAGCCGTGGATGAGAAGAATCTCCTCAATCAGTTAAGGGAGGCAGCCAAGCAGTGCAGCATTCCACTGCAGGTGTATCACCCAGCCTTCATCTACTACGACCAGTACCTGGTAATAGTGCAGAACACTATTCAGAACGTTGTCATTGCTGCCGGGGCGATGCTCGTTGTCTCCCTTCTGCTCATTCCCAACCCGTTGTGCTGCCTGTGGGTGACTTTTGCCATAGCCTCTGTTATAGTTGGCGTTGCTGGTTTCATGACATTCTGGAGCGTCAATCTGGATTCCATATCCATGATCAACCTGGTCATTTGCATTGGGTTTTCAGTAGATTTTTCTGCTCATATTTCCTATGCCTTTGTTACGAGTGGAGAGTCATCAGCCAATAAAAGGGCAACTGAAGCTCTGTCCTTGCTGGGTTACCCAGTACTACAAGGTGCAGTTTCTACAATACTAGGAGTAGTTGTCCTGGCTGCATCAAATGCTTATATCTTTAGGACATTCTTCAAGATCATGTTCCTTGTTATTTTGTTTGGGGCTGTTCATGGCCTTGTTTTTATTCCAGTGTTTTTAACATTTTTTGGAAATTTTGGCAGTTCACCCCACAATACCATGTCTAAAAAGTTAGAGCATAGATTTAGAAATGATAATGACTGTCCATGAATAATTCAAATATAAGATTTTATATATTTACTATGTGTAGGTTCAAATGCAGGGATTGTCAGGGAATATAAGACTTGAAAAACAGAAGAATAAATACATCAGTTCAACAAAGGCTGTAGAAAAGCCAGACAAGAAAAATAACAAACTGCACAGAATGGATTTGCAATTTTTACCTTTGTATATGTTCAACTACCACTGTAATGTACCACTTTAATGATTATCTTTTTTGTGTGACTTTTTTACTGAATGTATTAAAATTATTACAAACACTGACCACTGCATCAGGTTAATGGACTATGTTACATGTTTGTCAGGATATGTTCATAGTGGGGAAGAACAACCTCCACTGGACTGTATTTCCTCCCTGTAACTCATCCCAACACTGAGCTGGAAGACAATTTTTGCCCAAGAGGCTCAAATCTGGATGTTTTACAGCAAAATTACAAGAGGTCAGAACTGTCCCAGACTGCCATAACTCATAAGCCTTCAGGAGACAAAATGTGCTTAGGTTCCTAATGCAGTATGAGAAACCCTTGGGGAAGACTCACCCCAAGCTGACTCCCATATTCTATTCAAAGCCTTTTCTTGGTGTCCTGTTTTCTAGCTAAGGTTGAACATCTGGTACCCTTAAGAAGTTTGTGTATAACTTCTGTTGGCTGCAGTTTGCAAAGGGTTGTGCTGCAGGTTATTGAACTTGTGTGGACCTCCTGAGTAACGACCCTGGGAGATCCTGTGCCATGGTATGACAGGGCAAGGATTCTGTAGAGAGAATCACAGCCTGATTCAGGACAAAGTGAAAAAGAAACCCAGGTTTTAAGCAGATCAGTCCTAAAACTGTAAACCCACAAATCCTTTGTGTTCAACAGTGACAACCCATGCTGTGATGTGTCGATAGAGCAGAGGAGCTTTCACTGAGTAGTAGCTAAGAATATATGAGGTGATCCTCTAACCTATGGGGAGAAGGCAGTAGGTGAAAATCAATTCATAATTTGTTGCCAATATCATAAATGACCCATTGGAAATAAAATAAATGATGGTAGCCAGTGTTTGAAATTCCGGAAAAATTGGTGTAGAATTTATTAAATCATTTAGTCGAAATCTGCTGCTGTGGTGAGTTTCTTCTGAGAGACTGAGCAAGTGGGACAAAGTTAGGGAGTGCCTCTGTTTGCTGTGGATATTGGGCCAGTTTCATGAGACCCAGCAAACAGGGCAAGATCCTTCTCTTGAGAGTCATAGAATAGTTTGAGTTGGAAGGGACATTTGTGTTGATTTGGCATGGCCTTGTTTTTTGGTAGCAGGGGAGGGCCGCAGAAGAGGCTTCTGTGAGAAGCTGCTGGAAGCTTCCACCATGTCTAACTGAGAGAATCTCTAATGGCTCTGAAGCTGGACATGCTCCTAGCCCAATTACAGAGGTTGGTAACATCTCTGTGATGACATATTTAACAAGAAAATCAAAGCAGCACACAGGCAGCTTTTTTCCAGGGGTGGCAAGACACCGCTACTGGGGCCATCCTGGCAGTGTGAGGCGATGTGCTGCAGCTGCCACCATCTTGGTGCGGCCTGTGGTGAGCCTTGCCTGCCTGGCCGCCCCTAACCAGCCGTGCTGAAGACAGAAGGGCAGGGGTGGTAGCCACAGCTTCTCCTTCCTACGACCCCACATGAAGAGAGGTGTTAAATAGTGCCAGTGCTGCCGTGGCCACCATTGCCCCCTCAGTGGCAGCAGGGCCATGTGGCTGGCGGCAAAAGCATAGCAAGCAACTCCCGGCAAGGAACCTAGACAAGATCGACCTATCAGCACTGTGGGATCCTGCAGGAATCTTTTAATTGCTGGAACTTCTTGGCAGTGGTACCTACAGACAGCAGCTTTTCTTCTAATCAGACAATAGGAGGAGGTAAGGACACGTGAGGGAAAACAACATAGTGGCACTAAGATCAATGGAAAAAGGGGAGAAGGGGCTCCAAGTGCTGGGCCGAGATTCCTCTGCAGGCTGTGGTGAGGACCATGGTGAAGCAGCTGTGCCCCTGCAGCTCATGAGGTCCATGGGGGATGCAGAGATCCACTCACAGCCCATGGCAGAAGTACTCATGCCAGAGCACATGGATACTGGAGAAAGCTGTGATCCAGTGGGAGACCCAAATGGAGAGAGAGGGTCCCTGCTTCTGAACTAGAGCAGCCTATCCTTAAAGGACTCCACCGCATGGACAAGTGACCCCCAGCACAGCAATTTTGGGAGGACCAGTGGGAAGGACTCACACTGCAGCAGTATTGGCAGGACTGTTGCTCCTGAGATTGGAGCCACCCTGGAGAAGTTCACAAAAAACTGTCTCCTGTGGAAGGGATCCCACAGCATAGGAGAGGAAACGCTCCTCTCCCTGAGTGAACAGAAAAAGATCTTGGGTGACAAACTGACCAAAACCCCCATGTCCTGTCTTCCTGAGCTGTCAGTGGGTAAGAGGGAGGTGCTGGGGGGGGTAAAAATGTTTTAAAGGCTTATTTTACTTCTCATTGTGCTCTTCTGACTCTGTTAATATAAATTCACTTTAAACCTTTAAATTTTAACCTGTTTTACCCTTACAGTGTTTTCTCCCACACTTCATCTCAACTTGTGATCCCTTTGTTAATTTTTTTTTCCTCTCCTCTGCCCAGCTGAGAGCAAGAGAAGGTGAGCAAATAGCTTTCATGGATGCCTGGCATTTGGCTAGGGTCAAACCACAACATTTTAAAGGTCATCTAGTCCAACCCTCCTGCAATAAGCAGGGGCATCTTCAATGTGATCAGGTTGCTCAGAGTACAATCCAAACTGACCATTAATGTTTCCAGCTTTCTGGGCAATCTGCTTCAGTGTTTTACCACCCTCATTGTAAAAAAATTTCCTTGTATTAAGTCAACTGTCTCTTAGTTCACTCATTACTGCTTGTCTTATATCAAAGGCCCTGCTAAAATGTTTGCTCCTGTCACTATTCCAGGTCCACTTTTGCCCAGAGCCATCTCTTCTCCAGGCTGAACAACCCCATCTCTCTCCATCTTTCTTCACAGGAAAGGTACTCCAGCCCTCTGATCATGTTTGTGACCTCTTCCAGATTCATGCCAACAAGTCCATGTTCTTCCTATACTGGGGATCGCAGAGCTGGATGCCATATTCCAGGCAGTGTGGTACCCTGACCCTCAGGCATGTCACCTGCACCACCCAGCTCAGTGTCATCTGCAGACTTGCTCAATCCCTTTGTCTGTGTCATTGAGGAATGCCTTAAATAACAGTAGTCCTAGTATGAACCCCTGAGGGATACCACCTGTCACCAATATCCATTGGGACACTGAGCCACTGACCACCACCTCTGAGATGCAACCAATTGACGAGTTCCTTGTCTACCTAGCAGTCTACCCATCAAATCCGTATCTCTCTAATTTAGGGAAAAGAATGTTGTGGGGGACCATGTAGGGGATGACTAACATTCCAATTTCCATGCCAAGTATATAATTTAGTATTAAAACTTTTGATTTTTTGCAGACCCAAGCAATTACATATCTTGGGCGTTCCCTTCCCCTTAAGGTCAGAACGTCACAGCCTTGCTTGGGAGTGTCTTTCCCAAGAAGGGTTGGGTTAGGGAAGCAGCTGTTCATTGGCAACAGATAAACTGTTTCCTGCTTCACTTCAGTGCCTGAACACAGGAAGAAGAGCTCCAAAAAGCAATACAAGAATTGTACCATGAACTTCTAGAGTAGCCTGGTAATTCTTACCAAAAGTAACCAGTAGTGCCATAGAACAGTAGCCATACATCTCCAGTCTAGATCCAGCCTAGATCCAGTGCTAGATAACATACAGAAAGGTTATGAAGGATTGCTCCAACCTTTATGAGCCTCAAACACACATTCTTGGCCATGAAATTTTCATCTTACCAATAAAAACACCTGTTCTGGTGCCACTGACAGATTCTACAGGAACTCCTGCATCCTCCAGGGCTTTGTACGTGCACTCTATCAGTAATTTCTGCTGCGGATCCATGCATTCTGCTTCTGTATTATTAATCCCAAACAGCTGGTTGTCAAATGAATTAAATCTGAAATACACAGACCAGAATAGGATATGACATATGTATATAAGATGCATTGCCTTCTAGACTCACAGTAAATATTTTTTGCAACTTGATGGAAAGCAGAGCAGTAACTGGTGTTTAGGCCATAGTTCCCATTTATGAAATTCAGAAGAAAATATTTATAAGCCAAAGATGTTCCATGTCCCACCACAAAATATGTCATTTTTTCTGCATTTCAGAGGCAAGAGCATCCTCCTATCCATTTTTATTCTCACGGTTAATTCACTACTATTAACAGGACTACTCAAACTATGAAATGTGCAGAATGAGACTCCCTCTGCTGTAATGTGATCAAAGCCAACAAGTTACAAACACATATTGATTTCTACATGATTTTTGGCCAATTCATACCAGTGCTTTACAATTTAAAACCAAAAGATAGAGGATCAGCTCAGGTGTTTTCAATGGATACCCATGCTTCCCTACTAACACATTCATAAATATTCCGTGTGTGTGTGTGTGTGTGTCTTAAAAGCATCTTCAAAACAGGATCATGCTTACAAAAGACCAAATCCCAGATTAATCTGTATCCCAAGATCAGATTTATATGGCCTTCTATCATTTCTTCATTCCAGAGCAAGATTCAATATCTAACATGGGACTAAGCACTAAATTAATTCTGGGTCCTCTGGTTCAATCCTGCCAGGTACAAATTTCAGGAGACAATGAGATTTCTTCTGTGCTTGTCAACCTCTCTTTTGAATGAAGCTCTACAGCCTGAGGATATAAGGTGAATGTGGAATTCCAATATAAGACACCTAGGTTGACCCTACTGTAGTTTGCTATTCTTCACACTAGCACAGCCCCTGAGCAGCAGTACCCATAATCTAAGTACTACAAAAATCAGTGGTGCAGCAGGGTATCAGACTCACTCATCCAGAAAAGCAGCTCGTGTTGTGCACATTTTTCCTGGTTTGTTATCATCTGCATCATACCACTCCTTGGCATTAAATCTCTCAGGAGGAATTTCTATGGTGCAGTTTTTGCCTTCTTCCAGGACTTTCCAGAAACTGTCAATTCCATCTCCTGTTGTACAAAGTTTTTAAAACAGATTAAAGGTTGCGCTCCCCATTCCCATGCAGACTTAGAAATGCACAATCAGCTACAAGGACCTCCCACATGGAAATCTAGGCTGCTTCAATGGACTTGCCACAGAAAGAAGTGATCCTTGTTTGGTGAGTGGAAAATGAAAAAAGCATGACTGATTCCCTCACTGCTTGTCTAAAACTAAAGGAACCCCACAAAATCCTTAACCACCTTCTCTCCCCATTTCCCTACCATCTCACTGCATCTACTCTAAGTGCTGTAATAAAGCAGAAAACTTTCTTTTAGGTAAACCCAACCTCTTTATATTATAGCCATTGCTGATAAGAATGTCCAGCCCTTCATCTGTCTCCTGTAGAGTCCTGTAGCAATGCACAATGCCCCAGTCAGTGAACATGCAGAAAATTCAAATCATCCCACATCCATCAGGCTCATTTGTATGAGTTTCATGTGCAGCTCAATGCCCTGCCCACAGCAGGCACTGCAGCTTCTTTTGTCTGTCTATTTGTCTGTCTGCAAACAAACTGAAGCCAAGTAGTTTCCAACACAGTACCACTTTCAGAAAGATCCCACAAGCAGCACAGCAACAAATTCTACTGAGGGACAAACATGTTGTTTTCCTCCATTCCAAATTCAATAAAAGACTCTGCTTTTCAATGTTCACTCACAGCCTGCTTTGCTTTTACCACAAACTTACCTCCAGGAAAGTTGCATCCTATTCCAACAATTGCAACTTCATCTGCTGTCTCGATCTCCATCTCCTGGGCTGCAAAAGACAGGAGAAGTGTCAACCTGGTAAAAAAATTACGCATTTACCATTGAATAAATATTAGTTTAAAAGGTGAACTCTCACAAAGACACAAACTTGTTCAGAACTTGTTCAATCTGGAATGAACTGCTGTTGGTTGTGATGACAAATGACACTGTCCACAAGTGACCATAGCTGTTCTATATTTTTCCTCTTGTCTCTACTTTTGGAGGAAATTCCCCACTTAATTCCCCAAACTCTCTCATACACAGGCATTTCCTTTTTACTTTTAACCTCTGCTAACAAAAGGTGAATCTTTTCAACAAAGTAGATGGCAAAGACAAGAATTCCCTTTGGGGTCAAATTAAATAGCCCACCACCGAATTGTCAGATGATTTCCTTTTCCTTGATTCTGAGAAAAGAACTTGTCCGATGAAAATCAGTCCAATTGAACCAATTAGGACTCACTAGGATGCTCAACTCTAAGCTATTCTTCAGTCCTCCTGGATTTCCTTCAACTCACAAAGAGGAGAAAATTACTCTAGAAAGGTTTGGTGGGGGATTCTTGGCAGTGGGGACAGTTTCCCATCCCAGGGCTAGCACAGCAGTTCCCAAAGAACCTTTCTCAGTCACTGACTGACAGTAGTGAAGCAGAGATGAGGCTGTTTCACAGCCCCACACATCACCCAGAGTTATTTCTTGCAGGTTTGCTTTGAAAAATGAAATTAGGAATTGACTGCTTAGATTCACACTTTGAAAAATTTACTTCTATGTTCTATTAGCTAAGACAGGATACATTAAAATGACACCTAGCAAAAATAGGGAGAACAGAATCTGGCTTTCTGAGAGTAAATGCTATTTTACCAATAATGGAACTTCAATATTGACACAAGAATTATTTCCTTTTAATTCTTTCAACATTTTCTATTATTCTCATGATTATACGATTATTTATTTTTATATAACTTCTAAATTAAAGCTGCAAAGACCAACAAAATACTTACATCACAAAGGTACCTTTAAGCATTTTTCCTAAGTTAGCACTTAAATAGCAAACAATAGAAAATTAAAGACCTGCCAACCATAACATAAAACATATTTTTGGCATGTCTAGAGGTATCCAGGGAGCTATGCTGCTCTTATATCATCCAAATGAGGTGGAGTAATAGCCTGATTCTGTGAAAGTCGTTTATATAGGATTCTGTGTGGTTTCTTATTCAAATGCACATGCTAAATTAAGATGAAAATGCTAACACCTTTAAAAGGAGAAACAAAGCAAATGGGATTAGTCATTGTCCTGGATTACACGTCAAAATTCTCCCCTGAAGTAGTTGATTTATTGAAGTCCCCAGATTCACACAGGACAAGAGTACTCTATGTTATGTTATTGTTAGCAAAACCATAAACTGAAATTATGTTGTCATGAACCACTGAATCATAGAATGGTGTGTATTATAAGGGACTTTAAACATCCTCTAGCTTCAACTCCCCTTCCTCATACCTAATCTACACCTATTCTCATTCAGTTTAAATCCATTCCTCCTTGTCCTATCACCACATGAGCTTCTAAAAAGTCCTCTCCATATTTCTTATAGGGTCCCATATAGCCATATGATTTTCCTAGAGACCAGCTTCTCCAGGCTGAATAACCCTCTCAGCTTGTCTTCATAGGGGAGGTGCTCCATCCCTTTGATCCTCATGAAATAGCCCAATAAATTTTTATGATCTTAAGAATATGACTTAAAAGACTCTGTCTTTAAGGTAACAACTCAATTTGGTTTGCTGCTAATATCAATAAATATGGACTAGTATTTAAAGCATCATATGTGAAAATTAAGAAAAAACTCTCTACAAACTTAAAACCTAAGTATCATGATTGATTCTACAGCTGCTTTCTTTTACCAAGCATGTCCATTTAAATGTACAAGCACAAAAGCTAAAAAAGACAAAAACTCCCAGAATATTTCTGAGTCTACCACAATATTAAAGGCAAGATTGAGCTTTCTTTCTAAAAATTTTCATCTTCTAATACACCAAACAAAACTGGAATATCCAGAAGTAAACTCTGAACAGATCAAGCACAGTAGTCACTGCTAGATGCTTTTTTCACTCTCCCTCATCTCATTTAACCCCAACCAGCCAAACTAATTTTTCTCCTCTTCTGAATTTGTAATGGAAACACAGGGTTACATTTATAGATGGTTAATGGTTTCCCGGGAGAGTGGCTTAGCAGCAATATCTGCCAGCTGCCTCAGGACACCCGGATTCTTCCATTAGGGTCCATGGATCTATCTATGGGTGTTAAGTCTCCCTAGACAATCTCTTCACACTCTCTAAGACCAAGGGAAAGTCTTACTTTCTCCAGTTTCTCTCATCTCTCAAGTTTTGGGACTCCTGAGGGCCATTCTCAGCAGTAAGACTGAAGAAAACAAGGCTTTCAGTAATTCTGCCTTCTTTGTGTCTTCCATTACCAGAACACCATTCTGATTCAGCAGCGACCCAACATGCTCCCCAGTCTCCCTTTTAATGCTGCTCTACTTGTAGAAGCTCTTCTCTTCTAAAGATCTAAGCCATGGCATTCCCTTTACTAGGTCTTTCAAGAGGCCAAAGTTAGCTCTCCAAAAGTTTAGGGATCTAATCCTGCTAATGCTTTGCTTGCTCCATGCAGGATCCTGAGTCCCACCATCTCACAGTTACTACAGCCAAGGCTGCCCCCAAACTTCATGTCTTCACCCAGTCCTTCATGATTTCTTAGTACAAGGCCCAGCAACGTGTCCCAGCTGTGTCCCCTCCCTGCCTCTTGCCCACCCCTAAAAAACCCTGAAGAGGAGAGTGAGAAACACAAGGAACTGACTCTGCAAGCGCTGCTCAGCAATGACCAACCCCAGATGGTCACAGGTCTAATACAGCCTGACATGTCCCAGTCCTGCAGAGATCTGCCACAGAGAATTAGGATTTCTGGACAGAAGCAAGATGGGTAAGTAAAAGACTTCATTCAGATTTGAGATAAATAATAAAGGAGAAGACCTTGGTGCCTCCCTGTTTGTATGTGTAGCTTGGCAGTCACCCTGAGGAGTGTGGGCAAAGGGGTCTCAAGCAAGAGATGCAGCAGTTCTGCAAGTCTGACTTTTGGCACTGCTTGTAAACACGAATCTTCTTATGGCTCAGACCTCATCTGATACCAGTATTTTCTGTATAGTACACCGCATAAAAGAAAAGAGCCTATGGCTTCCCACAGTGACAAAAGTCCATTGGCTGTTTTCCTTCCCAGTCACTGGGAGCTGCTTCTAGAGCATGGCACAGTTATGGATGTGACAGAAATTGGACTGAGGACAAGAACTGTCTCTGTTGTGTTCCAAATCCACTTAGAAACCACATTACGATGCCTTGATGATCTGGGTGTGCCTCATGGAAAAACAGTTACTCTTTGAAGATAAAATACGTAAACATTCATAGCACTCAATGCTATAAACTGAAAAATATATTCATCTTATAACTGCCTGTGACCTTAATTACACAGGCTTTATCAGGAAGTCACATAAATAAAACAGCCCCTTAAAACATAGTGGCTTATGTTTCCTTATTATATTGAAATATTGAGCAATATTCAAACAATAATGATTGATGATGAAAGCAACAGAAACAGTTCAGAGTCAATGGTACTTCTGTCCCCCGTATTTACGTACATTGGGTCATAATCTAATCTTTGTCACCTGCTTACTTTTCTGCATGATCTAAAATAACACCAACAAAAACCCAAACGAGAATAAAAAACACCCCTTAGAACCTTCAAAATCACAGAGAAGACTCCATTCACAGACAGATACCATGTTGCTCCAGATGAAAGCATGAACACAAGACAGACTTGACCCACTATGTCCCTAAGGAGGAATTACCTCACTTTCCCCACAGCAGAGCACTCCCCACCAGGGTTATGTTCCCTTGTGTGGCAAGAATTCTCTGTGAGGGCAATCACAAAACTGAGAAAGATCGATAATTACAGATGTTCAAGGAGACTTTGGGATAGGAATGGCAATATACTGCTGTAAACACATTCTCCACAGAATTGACCTGCCTGCCTGTGGAGGTTCTGTTCCACATCAATTAACAGTCATCCCTATTCAGGTAGAATGAGTTTGTTTGTTGCTTTTCAGTTTATTTGGTTTATTTTAAACTCAACTCATTCACAATAATGCATGAGACAGCAAAGGGATTCCTGGCTATTTGCCTCTCCCAAAAATTTTGATTTTATTATGCTGTAATCTTAGAATGACCCAGAGGAGTCAGAACACACCAATGTTTACTGGTTGAATACTCCTTTAGAAGACATTATTCTTCTAAACAGACCTTATGGAAGTGGCAGACAGGCATGTGAACTGTGAGGGGGGAGTCTGCTGCAGATTCAAATGAATCTGCACACATAAATTGAAGCCTCTTTAACTAGAACTGCTCACCCTCTCTAGATGGTGAATGTGTAGGGATCTACTTACATGGGAGATGAGTGTCTAAGTGCCTTTAACAGTTAATGGAGATATGGTCAGCACAGGAGCACTGTGGTAGTGCATTCCCCTCTCTGTCCCAGGCCACACCGAGATCTGAGAAATGCTCATCAGGTGTCAGCCTTGATAAACAGCTGCTGGGCTCAGCTCCTCTTGAGCTTCTCAGAAACACTGCCTGCTCCCAGGAGCTGCTGCTCTCTAATTAGCTCCAGGTTTTTTCATGAACAGCCTGGGAAATTATTTCCCTTGCCTGAATGGCTTAATATCCGTGTTCTCACACTTCCAAAGAAAAGTGTGCCAACCTGAAGGGTTGCCAGGCTGCAACACTGTTCTGACTAAAGCCACTTTCTTGCAGCCCTAGGTACAGTGTCGAAAATGAGTCCTTGGAGCTCTTTGGGCTGCAGTGAGCTGTGACCTGTGATCAGTGACGGACTGGGACCTCTCAGATCCTGCAGACTCTGAGGTTTGCTGTGCTTGGAGGATCACTGAACAACAAGGAATCCTAAGCCAAAATCCCCACTCCTTGAGGCTCAACCCTTCACCCACAGAGAAGATGCAAAAGTATCCAAAGTGAGTATTTCACTGTCTTCAAGGGGAATTTTCCACAGGTACCTTGCAGTGACCTTTATGTCTGTGTGCAGACACACGTACACATAGGCTACAGCAAATCTGGGAGAGGTGCTGCTCTCTTACATTATTAAGTACCTTAATATCTAAGTAAATTAGGCCTGTAAGCAAGTTTAAATTATAAGCTACAGTAGTTTCACAAATACAAGCCGCACGGATTATAAGCCGCACCCCCGGTGCCTCGACAATGTTGCTGTCTTTGTCAATAGATAAGCCGCACCCCGAATATTAGCCGCACTTTCGTTCGTCGCGAGAATCCGTGCGCAGCTTTCACAAATTGGCCAATTAGTAACAGGATCGCGGCATAGCGGGCTTTACTGGCTCGGGGCGGGGCCAGGCAGGCTCGGCCCGCTCATGGTTGCCAACGGGGCCGGGTGGCCCAGCTCAGCGCCACGGCTCGGCGGGGCTGGCCGGGTGGTGCTGCCGCCGCCACCGGGCTCGCTGGCCCCCCTCTCCCGTCAGCACCGCCCCGCTGCCGCGTTCGCTCGCCCGGCTGGCAGGGCTGCCGCCGCCGCCGCCGCCGGGCTCGCCGCTCGCCCCGCGCCGCGTTCGCTCGCCCCGCGCCGCGTTCGCCCCGCGCCGCGTTCGCTCGCCCCGCGCCGCGTTCGCTCGCGCCGCTTTCACTCGCGCCGCACCTCGCTCGCGCCGCACCTCGCTCGCCCTGCGCCGCCTTCGCTCGCGCCGCGCCTCGCTCACCCTGCGCCGCGTTCGCTCGCCCCGCTGCCGCGTTCGCTCGCCCCGCCGGCAGGGCTGCCGCCGCCGCCGCCAGGCTCGCCGGCAGCCCCCTCCCGTCTGCACCGCCGCCGCGTTTCCTCGCCCTGACCGGCACTGCAGGCCCCCGCAGCGCCGGGCTCCCCCACGCTGCTGGCCCCGATTCTGCTGGGCTTCCCCCGCTGCCAGGCAGCCCCACCCGCCGGCTTTCCTGCTCCTGCCATGCTCCCCTGCACTGCTAGCCCCAGTTCTCCCGGGCTCCCCCGCCCTGCTGGCCCGGGCTCTGCCGCCCCCCTGCCCCGCCCTGCTGGCTCAGGCTCTGCCGCCCGCCCCCCACACTGCTGGCCCCGCCTCTGCCAGGCTTTCCCACCTCTGCCGGGGCCGGCCGGGCTCCAGCTTGGCTTGGGGCTGCCGCGGGCTCTCACTTCCGTGTTGGCAGCTTTTAGAATTTTGTTAATGTATTAGCCGCCCCGGAATATTGGCCGCACTTCCGGGTTTCCACCAAAATTTTGGTCAAATTGGTGCGGCTTGTATTCGTGAAATTACTGTAAGTTAAATGCTGTTAAGTATTATTCCTTTGCTAAATTGTTACAGTTAAGTTATAAATTAAGTGGAAGACATAAGTTAAGAATTTTTGAGTGCTATTAAGCTTTTAGATCATATTCCTTTCTATCCTTGCCCTTTCTGTCTTTCTCCCACTCAACTAAACACTCACACATGCAAATATACATAGATAGTTTTCAGGTCATTTCTGTTTTGATTCACTGGATTTTGTTCCTTTTTTTCCTTGCTGTGTTTTAACTGTCCTGTAAGTCCTTGAGAGAACCTTGACAACAAACTTCATTCTGCTGTCGCCTGATATTAAATCTGGTTTTTATTCATACCCTTGCCAGTGATTTTTTAAGTGATCTTAAACATTCATATCAAGCACTGAAGAGCGCTGGCTTTTGGACCAATGCCACTGCAGTACTGCAGGGACCTCCTGTGGTCAGTGGGAACAAAGCACTACACGCAGTCCTGGGGGTGGGGCACGATGGACAAAGCTTCCTGCTGCACCTGGCCCTGTCCAGCTGCACAGCACAGGGGTGACAGCCCTGGGAAGTGCTCACAGGCAAGAGGCAGCATCGCTGAGAAATGCCTGAAGGACTGTGAGCACCCTGCTGAAAAGAACTGAGAAGCTTGATGCAAGCAAAACCCACTTCCTTGTCCCACCCTTCCACAGAAATGCCCCAAATACAAAGAGAGAGCTCACAGATCATTGTACTGCAAAAGAGAAGTGAAACTCCCACTGCTTTCAGCTTTGCTTCATGTTATGTGAACACTGCAAAAACTGTAGGGGAAAGTAAAATTTTCAAGTGACAAATGTAGGTGATGCTCAAGTTAGTGTCATTAGTCAAAATTTTTGTGTTTCTTCTGTGTTCCATAAAAGCAATTTTATTAGTTTCACTTTCATGCTTGGAGCTTGTGGTGTTCTGTGTGGAATGGAGTTAGTTTCTTCACAGTAGCTGTTATGGGGCTGTGTTTTGGATTTGGGCTGGAAGCTGTTAATGAGTGGGGGATGTTTTGACTATGGCTGAGCAGTGCTTACACAGTGTCAAGGCCTTTTCTGCTCCTTACCCCACCAGGGTGGAGGCTGGGGTGCACAAGGAGTTGGGAGGGGATACAGCCAGAACAACCAACCATAGCCAGCCCATGGGATATCCCAGATCATCATGGTCTCATGCTCAGTATGCAAAGCTGGGGGAAGAAGAAGCCAAGGAGGAAAGGGTGATGGTGTTTGTCACAGAGCCCTGCTGTCCTGGAGATGGCTAAACACCTGCCTGCCACAGGAAGTAGTGAATTAACACCTTATTTTGCTTTCCTTGTGCATGCAGCTTTTCAACAAGGGCAAGTGCAGGGTCCTGCACCAGGGGAGGAATAACCCCCTGCACCAGGACAGGTTGGGCTCAACCCAAGCTGTCAAAGCAGCTCTGTGGAGACAGACCTGGGCGTCCTGGAGGACAAATTGTCCATGAGCCAGCAGTGTGCCCTGGGGGCCAAGAAGGCTGATGGTACCCTGGGCTGTATTAGGAAAAGCATTGCCAGCTGCAAAGGGCTGTTTATTTATTCCATTTATGATTTTTGGTAGGACAGAACAAGACTCAGGACTTTCTCACTGCACCTGCAGTACTGCAGGTTTTTTCTATGTTTTTGCAGTCCTTTCTGTTTCTTGTAAATATCTTTGCCTTCTTCTCCGGCTGGTTGCTGCCTCAAGGATATCAGACAGATCTCTGAATTATTATGTCATCTCTGTGGATTTTCCAGGCTATTTTTCTGGCTATATGTTCTATGCATTTATCAGACACAAATGAAAAAGCAGTCAGGGCTCTGCCAATGCTGCCTTATCCTGAGTTCCAAACTGCTAATTCTAATTGCCCTGGCTGCAGCTGAAAATCCCTTTGCCAGAGCATTTTTGAGATTAGTTTCTCACTGTATCTCTGGAGGCTGTCAATGATCTTGGTTTTGTTCAAATATTCTGACCTTTGGGACATTTATGGCAGATTCACAGAAGCAGTCAAAAGCAGAACACGTAGAAGAGATAAGAGAGATTTCACAGTACTGACAGAATAGTGATTGCTTTGGTGAGAGAAAACCAAAGAGCTGCAGCCAGCCAAAGTTGGTTCTTCAGTCTTTCAGAATCAGACCTGTCTGTATAAAGGCTGAAATCAATAGGTTCAGTCACAACTGTGCAATGTGGAGAGATTGTGAGAGATTGTCCTACACCTAACATCTGTCTAACATACCTTTATCTACTCCTGCTGTGCAAAGCAGCCCTGTTAGATTACTGCTTTGATCTTGACATCAGTGCTGCAAGGTTCTTGTGTTTTTGCACAGGGAACAGCACACAAAGCTAGTACAACAAATGTGTGGTTCTCTCCTTTGTAATTTGCCTGGCTTTTGATCAGGTTATGCTACACCAGAACCACTCTGGATTTGAAATCCTCCCTGTGCCTTTCTGCACATGTGTATGTGTATGTGTATGTGTATGTGTATGTGTACAGTTAATTGCTCCTTGCTTCCTCACCATATTTCCCTCCAAAATGTTTGGGCAAGGTCACAAGGATCTTTTACTAGACGGAACAATGAACTCAGAATGACTTAGGTAGTAAGGGACATGAACGTAGTTCCCTTCAGTGTCTTTGTGGAAAAGTCTGTTTTTTCCACTGGAACAAAAGCAGGAAAGGTATTAGGATGACAAAAATTTAAAGTAGGAGAGCAGAAAAGGGACCAAAAAAATCAAGTAAGATAAAAATACACTTCAGGGGGTTTTCTTAAACACTTTACTATTCTTGTTTATTTGGGCTTTCATAAAAATAGGTTCATTCATAATGAAAAATATATGCTTTACTATATGCTTCACAATTGGTAACAACTGGCAAAATGTTAATATTTCTGGAGACATGGGCAAAACACCAGGTTTCCGAAATTCACATCACACTATCAAAAAGCTGCGAGTATTTAACTATATTTGGTAATATTAAAAACACTGATATATTAACAATAGAATATGGCAAAAATTATGATAAGCTTAGGTAGTTTTATGTGTATATTTACAAATATGTACACATATTTTATGTGTATATTTAGAGGTTTAAAGAGTATATTTAGAGTTTAGATGTGTATATTTAGAGTTTAGAGGCACAAATATACAATTTTCATCAAAACTTGAATACAGTTTTAAAAATGCAATGTGCAACAAAATGTGTAGGAATTTACCTACTTCTTTCCAGTAAAAACTATTGGAAATTGAGGTAAAAGACATTGAAAGTAAAAAGCCAAACAACTGACTGAAATTAAAAGAGCACAATAATGGCAGAAGAAACTGGTGAAGGGTTTTCTGGGTCAATGCAGAAGAGTACATTCAGAATCACCAGATGTTCTACCCTGTCTGTGATGACAGACATATTCCTAGATGCTGCAAAGAATATTGTTGAAGTTACACAATTCCTGAATGAGAAAACTCCTCTAGCAAGCTATCGTTTTCTGCACTTTCAACCACAGCATTCTTCTTTTCAGCTATTCCATCTGCATTGCTTCTTTCTTCCAAAACTACCACTAAACTTGACAGAGTTGTGTGAGGATCAAGCAGTTTCACAAGGGGTATGTCCACCTTCCGCTCCTTAAAGACACGGTTCTGAATTGTCATAGCTAACATGGAGTCTATGCCCAAAGATGAGAGTGGTGTGTTCATGGTGAGTTCATCTGTGTTCACTCCTGTGAGGTCACTCACCAGTGAGGTGATGTAGTCCTCAGATTTGAGAAAGGCAGTCTCTGAGACTTCCCTTTCCTCAGACATTTCAATCTTCTTCCTGAAATCTTCTGAAACAAGTGATATGAAGCGACTTTTGAGAGAAATATTCTTAGGAAAAACACGATGATACAAAGTTTGAAAGTTCAATTTGACAACAGCTTGCTGTGGGTTGTTTATAAGTAAGGTCTTCCTGAGATAGTCATGAATTTCATGGACTTGCAGAACATCTATGCCCTTGGATCCCAGAATGCTCTGAATGTGGTTTTGATTGAGCAGAATACCAAGGTTCAAAGCACCCCAATTAATGGCCTGGCCTGAAAGCCCACAGTTCCTTCTATAGAGGCAGAAGAGATCCAGGAAAGAGTTTGCAGCTGCATAGTTTGTCTGGGTGGCATTGCCCAGGAAGGAAGTAACAGAGGAGTAGCACACAAAGTAGTCAAGCTCCTGGCCTCTGGTAGCCTGGTGAAGATTTAGGGTCCCTGCTACTTTTGGGCTCAGCACTTTGTGAAAGTCAGCCAGCTTCAGGACTTCAAGGTGGCCATCGTGTAAAGCAACAGCGCTTTGGAATACCCCTTTGATTGGAGTGCCCACAAAGGTGTTGGCAATGGACTGGAAAGCTTTCTCAACATCACTGGTCAAAGCCACATCACACTGCACAGACACGACTCTGCTCCCTTTGTACTGCTGCTGCAAAGCCCTCATCTCTTCTTGCTTCTCCCTGCTGGGAATTCTCCTGGAGAGTATTGCAATACACCCTCCCCCATTCTCAGCTATGAATTTCACCGTTTCAAAGCCAAGTCCAGTGAGCCCCCCAACTACTACATAAACAGCGTTCTGCTTGAACAGCTGCTTCTGGGGCTCGTACAACGGGATGTCTGAAAGCACAGCCATGTCCTTCTGCCTACTCAGAACAGCAAGGGGGACAGAAGTGCAGGTGAAATAGGATGTCACAGAGTTTAGCCCCTCAGAGTTCTCAGGCTGCTGAAAAACAGAACCTGAGAGGTGTCTAAACTGTTTCATATCCATGGAACTGATCCAGGCATGTACGGTCTTCTGCAATTCCTTTAGCGGTGCTTTTCGGAAAAGGCTGGTAGCAGAGAGGATATGAAAGCTGATGTTTTCATCATCAATTTCACTGACATTCTGGATGCATTCAGCCTGTTGATTGCCACACACAATCACCACATCTTTAAGAAAGTGCATGTGGGCCAGATCCTCCTGAGACAGTCTGTTGACTGGAGGAAGAATAACAAGGGCAGTGCACAAGTTGATATACTGCAACACGTTAGGGGTGGGCTTTGCAAGGACTGTTCTCCAGCCCATCTCTTCTGCTGCTGCAGAAAGAACGTGGCACAAAACTGATGATGGCTCAGTAGTAATAATACCCAGTGTTCTGCCATGTTTCCCCTTGGGTAACCTCTGAGTGAAGATTTCCCATGCAATGATGAAGTATGACACACAAGGGACATTCTGGAGGAATGGGAATTTCCTTGCATTGAAACAAACTGGTCCTGGAATCTGAACTCTGGATGATGCAGCTGTGGGATAACATGAAACCACATGATCTCCCACTTTCACTTTTTTCACATCAGTGCCTATTGCAGTGACTGTGCCACTGAAATCAAGACCTAGAAGCCTGTGTTTGTCTCCTGCCTGTGAGTTCCAATACAGTGTGTTGCCAAAGTTGCAGCTAGAAACACTGATGGGAAAATAATCTTCTGAGTGCAGACAAATTTTATCCACTTGAATTTCAACACTCTGTTTGTCAAGCTGAGCAGCAGAGATGGTGCATAAATCCCCAGACAGGTCTTTTGCTGCGTATGGATCAGAAGTGTACAAAGTGAATGACTGTGATTTCTGGAGAGACCTTACAGGTTGGATGTAATCTGCATCTACAAAAGGTGTGCGTCTGATTTCAGATACAAAAAGTCTTCCCTGGCTGATGCAAAGTTCTGGATAGTTCCCACCTTTGTATTTGATAAGGACATCTGCTAACACTGAGATGTCCAGGGAAGTGGAGGAGCTGAGGTCAATCAACTGAAATGTGATTTCTGGAACTTCAGCAACACAAGTTCTGGTCATGCCGTACAATGCAAACCCACAGTTAACGTGGTCCACATATCTGTCTGTTGTTCTGTAGGTGATCACTCTGATGGAGCAGCGGGACGTCTTCTCTCTCAGTGCCACCACTACCTGGCGATAGGCTTCGCAGCACTTTGCCAACTGATCTACCGCTTTGCTTGGGAAATCTTCATTTAGCTTTTGGATTCCCCAAAGGAAGAGGATTTCATCATAATCCTCAACCTCTGCTCTCATTTTACTCTGTGTATCGCCTTCCATGAGGCATTCCCAGTCTTCATACATAACATATCTCGAAGCAGGATGCAAGTGTTTTTTGAGCTGCTCAGCTATCCCAAATTTGTCTGCAAACACAAGGACTCTGGGCTTAAACCCCAGATGTCCAGTTGTTGGTGAAAGAGAGACTTCTTTCCATTTGTTTTCAAACAGGAACTCATTGTCTCTAGAGGATGATTCCTTCATGAAAGTGATGGCAACGCGCTTGAGCTCAGCCAAAACAGAGCCGTGTTTGTCCACAAAGCATCCACAGACCTCAAGGCAGTTCCCAGTGGATTTGCTCAATCTCATGTATATTGTCATTTCCTCCTCCAGCGGGCGGAGCACCACCAGGCTGCCTATCCCTGAAGGAAAGCCTGCTCTGGACTGGAGTGTCCTTGAGCTCAAGACAGCCGTCATCTGCAGAAAACAGTCGAGCAGCACTGGGTGGATGCAGTAGCTGTGCATGTCTCTGATGGTCTCCTCATTCACCTTTATGCTTGTTATAGCTTCCTTTAGCTCCTGGCAATAGTGAACATCACCAAGCTGCCTGAATATGGAGCCATACTGAAAGCCAACCTGAGACAGTGCTTCATAAACCTCCTCTCTGCTAATCACTGACTTGCATCTTCGATAGATGGCTTGGAAGGAGATGCTGCTTTCTTCCACCACACCTTCAAGCCCCTTTGCCACTTGGCCAGCAGCATAAACTGCGTTGGAGGAAGAGAGAACCTCAAAGGTTGTCATGGCTTTTTGCGGACTCAGCTTGATACTCAGCACTTGGGAATTCTGTGTGAGAACACACGGTGCAGAAAAGCTGATACTCAGCTGGCAAGTGCTCAGAGGCACTTTAGGTCTTGAGCTGTTCATCACACAGGCCAGACCAAGCTCCACATAGAAAGCACCAGGGACTAAGGCCACCCCATTGTTCTTGTGCTCATATAAATACGGTGTCGTGTCCTGGGACACCAGGCAGCTGAACTCCACATTCTCACCATTTATGCCATAAATCAAAGGATGACTGGCACTTGCACCTCTTTGGTTTGCCTGTTGATGGATATCCAGATAGCCCATGAGTTTCTGGCGATCAAATTGATATCGTGGAATGGCCACAGGAACACTTTGGTAGCCGTTATAAAAGTGGTGCCAGTTGGGATTAAATCCTAGTTCAAAGAGATTTCCTACCAGGCCAAAGAGTGTCTGATGTTCTGCATCTGTTTGCAAAGAGGACAACACCTTGGTGCCTTTTCCTAGTGTTTCTTTTATGCTTCGCTGCAATGCTCGATGAGGACTTATTTCCACAAACACCACATTTTCCCTGCCTCTGGCTGCAGTTTGGATGGCTTGTGTGAAAACAACAGGCTCACGAGTATGCTTTGCCCAGAATTTGCCCTGAACAAAGTCATTTTCAGATGCAGCCACCCCTGTCAGGGTTGAAATCACTTCCATTTCCCCCTTCTGCTTTTCTAAAGGCTCTATCTGCTCCTCCAGCTCCCCAAGTATCATGTCCATGCTGGGGCTGTGGTATGCAAGTGGGACGTTTAAAACATGAAGAAAGATGTTTCTCTGTCTGAAAGCTTCAGCTAACTCTCTCTGCACAGCTTCCACAGCATCTACACTCCCAGACAAGGTGCAGGAAATGGGGCTGTTGAAAGCAGCAATGCACACCTTTCCCGAGTAGGGACGCAGGCGTTCAGCAATCTCTTCAACAGGGATGTTTCCAACCACCAGCATTCTGCCGCTGGCAGTCTTTGCCTGCAGCCTGCTCCGGTGATAAATCACTTTGACTGCATCTGCCAGGGAAAGGTACCCAGCAATATGTGCAGCAGCAACTTCCCCCACTGAGTGGCCAACAACAGCAACGGGCTTAATACCCCAGTGCTTCAGGAGGGAAGCTACAGCAACCTGCAGGGCAAACAGCAAGGGCTGGGAAAGCTCTGGATTCAACAAGTCCTTTGGGCTGTGATTTCTTGCTGGCAGGAGGCTGATGGCAGTGTGCTGCTGAAAAAGGTCTTCTATTTCCTTACACTTGTCTCTGAACACCGGCTCTGAGCTCAGCAGTGCCTCGCTGAACTCCTTCAGCGTCACGCCGTTGCCACAGAACACAAACACCAGCTGTGGTTCCCCTTTGG
>NW_024879462.1:0-78360 GCF_009819885.2 Catharus ustulatus
TCCTCCAGCACCTGTGCCAGCAGAATTCCTTAAGGTGATGTAGGTGTGGTGGGCATGCAGGACCCAGACTGTTCCTGATCTTCTGGGAGCTACTGTTGGTCCCTGCATGAATCCTGTCCTGTTTATTTCTACACTCTACCTGTGGCAAAGGGTGTTCCTGCCAATGTTTTAGGTTACTTGGTCTAACCACAGCACGGTGAATAGTAAAAGCTGAAGAAACAAATGTGTATTTTCCTGACCAATTTAACTGGAGTCTGTCTCTGGGACTTAACATTGCTGAGAAAAGTGAGAATTCTTGGCTAAACTGATTTCCTGGAAAGCAAGTCATAAGTCACAGAATTTAGCATATATTTCTTCGGTTCCTTGGTTACAGAATGGGAAAGAGAATCTTCATCATTTTCTTCCTTCTCACAGATGTGGTCTTAACCTAGTATGGGAACACTTAGACTCCAAATTTTACCTTTACATAACTAAAACTATTTGCATAGGAGATAGAATCCCATCAGACAAAGGCAACCTTCCTGCAACACCAGGCACAGAGTATGGTGAATAAAACAGAGAGTACAATGGAACTGACAAAGGGGCCTGATGTCTTAGGCCTTATCGAGCAGAAACCATGGGAGAGACAGACACAGGATAAATGCTCCCAGGGCAAGAAGTGACCAAGAAACATGTTGTGAAATTTTGTGATATGATAATGTTACCAGGCAATGTGATGTCATGAAGAATGTGTAACCAATGGGAAATTGTCACCAAAATTAGAACCTTATCTAAGTGCCATACAAGTAAAACCCTAAGTAAAAGCCTTGTACACTCAATAAAATTGGCTTCTGATCACAACTCAGAATGTTCCCCATCTCTCCAATCGCTCATCTCGGTGTATCCATACTTTTCAGTCTAGTGAATTCAAAACACCTGAAACAAACACTTCGGGGGCCACCTTAGTCTCTGGACATTAGAGGGTAAGAAGAGAGAACATAAAGTCTGTTATACCACAAACCAAACTGCAAAGCACAAAGTCATGGTAACTGCCCTGCAAATGCACCTCAGTTTTGGAATTAATTTGGTGTGAAATGATTCTTTGTTGAACTTCACAAGCAACTTCTGCCTCTTTCTCTGCTTCCTCACTTGGGTTTGTTTTGTCTGCAAACACAACTTCAGGCTGTTCTAGAGCTGCTTCCCCCTGACTAAAATCTCTCTGTACCTTCCCCAGTCTCAGCTGAATATCTCCATGGACTGTTCTGTGTGATGACTGCACAAGTCTTGTTAAAGCTGAAGCTGTGATGCCTTGGTTTGAGTCACCCTGTCTGCTGGACACGCTGCTCACAGTCTGCCAGGATCGTTGTCCTCCCTCAAGTGAGCTGAGCTGGTGGAAGTTTGTCAGGGACATTGAAGAGCCCAGGTAGCTCAAGTGGAAGAAATTCTCATCATCTGTGCCCATTCAGGCTGCCTGTGACTCTGCCAGGGGGAAGTGGCATTTGTTGCCTGAGTAGCTCCAGGAGGACTAAAGGTCATGAGTGAAATATTGTGGTGAGGGCTGTGGCAAGGGAACAAAAGTGGGATTTTCCAGGGAGTTTTCAGTAATAATCACATCTCGTTCTGGCTGCTGTCACAGGTAGTTTAGTCACTGCCTAAGGTAGCTCAGAAGTGATTGTGGAATACTGCTCTTGGACTTGAAGTGGTATGGACTATTCCTCATCCAGGTGTGTGGCTGTGAGCCTGTGTGTTTATCACTGCTGCACAAACTGAGAGAGGCAGACAAATTCTGCAGGGCTCCTGGAGTCTGGGTGCCCTCCTGCATCCTTCTGCTTGTTGGCAAAACTTACTTGCCAAGCAGTGGAAGATACATCTCCCTCTTCTTGTGCAGGAATGTCAGCTTGACCATCTGCATCTTGCAGCTCATGTCAAGGGAAGTACTGGGGACCTGGACATTTCATGGACTCCAAACCTCATCTCATGTATTTGCTGTGTCCTTCAGTAAAGAATGTCTTCTTATCAGAGCAACTTGAAGACTTTCTAGACCTAAGACAAAGCCAAAGAGAACCAAAATATTTCAGTCATCGGTTGTCAGTATCGGTTGTCAGTATTTAGACAAAAGAAAATGCAAATATTTGCAAAAGACTCTAGTGAAGAAATTAAAAAATGAAGCAAGGTTTACTTGTTAAAGCTAGGAATGAAAGTCTGTCTCCTCATGCATCCAACTGCTTTCCAGGTGTGCACCTGCCAGGGATTTTACCTTTCTATATACTGTAGGTCTCAGGCTAAAACCATAAGCAGACAAACCAAACCACACCAAACTAACTAACTAACAAAAAAAATGTCCACAAACCTCCCCAACCCCAAACAAAACTAAAGTAACAAACACTGAAAAACCCCAAAGACCAAACCAAATCAAAAGTAGGTGGAGAATCTTGTTTCCATAATGTCTGTCCTTTGACACAAGACAGTTTAGACCTCTTGACCACAGGAGGAGAATTTGAGGAATGGGATGTTCACTATATGAGCACCTGAGACTCTCAAGAGATTCCTACTCTCAATGTCCATAATTTTGAGGAAGTGATTTAAATATGTCAAATACTTTGTGGGAATGTTTGATCTGTGAGTTTCAGCAAAGTAATGAATATGTCTTAATTCCATGGATACAAACATATGGGTGTGCATGTGGGAACTTAGGGAAGTGATTCCCCATGCAGCCAGCACTGAAATAAAGTTATGCCTCTTTTCCCACACTGAGCTGGCAGTGGGGATTGGGCTCTGCTTGGTACCTTTCATTTTGGTCATTTCTACTGAAGAATAAAGAAAGAAAGGTGGAAATTAAATCTTTTCCAGCTGTTTCTATCTGGTTTCCCTTTTGGTTCCCAAAGCTCTGTGCCGCAGGTGCCCTGGGTGTGTGCAGAGCAATGCAGCCCCACAAACCCCTCGGTTTTCCCACAAGTGGCCATAACCTGTCCCAGGTGTGCCCAGCTGTGGCAGCACAAAGAGCCCGCAGCGCAGTGGGCGCCGTGCCCTGCCCAGCCGGGGCTCTCTGGCACAGAGCAGCAGCAGCGCCAGCGCCTTCCAACCCGCTCCTGCCTTGGCTTCCCCTGGGACACAGAAGCCTCTGGAAATCAGCACCGCCACTCACGTTCCCAGCTTGGAGCAGCTCCTGCAGGCGGGCAGATCCTGCCAGTTCGACTGCTTCCAAATAGGAATAAAGGCAGAGGTAGAGACGCACATACAGAGAAGCCCTGGGCTTGTCCAAATGGGCAAATGTAGGGGGGGATGTGTGAGGAATTATCACAGCTGTTGTGCCAATACTGCCTGCTCTCCTGCCCTTTTCTCTCTTCACATTTCCTTTCCTTTTCCCTCTCACATTTCCATCTGTTCCCACTCGCAATTCTCACAGTTTTCCAGTCATGTTTCCCTCCCAAATTTTACTCATTTCCCCCACCCTTTTCAGCTCACTTTCCTCACACCGTCCCACTCGTTTCCGGTTGTTTTCCTTCCCTCACATTTCTCACAATTTTTCTCTCACATATCCTGCCTTTTGTGGCCTCATGTTTCTCTCCTTTTCTCAGTCATGTTTCTCAAAGTTTTCTCTCACGTTTCTCACTTTTCCCCTCATATTTCCCACCCTTTTCCTCTCACATTTCTCACACTTTTCCCTTCACATTTTATCATTCATTCCTCTCATGTTCCTCACAGTTTCTCTCTCACATTTTCTGCCCTTTTTTCACTCATATTTTCTGCCTTTTTCTGCCCTCAGGTTTCTCACTCTTTCCCCCTTAGGATTCTCACAATGTTCCCCTCACATTTTCTGCCTCTTTCTCTCTCTTTACCAGTAAAGTTTCTCATTCTCTTCCCCTCACATTTCCCTCCATGTTCCCCCCTCTGTTTCTCACCCTTTTCCACTCATGTTTCTCAGAATTTTCACATCCTATTTCCTGCCCTTTTATCCTCTAACCTGTCTCTCCTATTTTCACTCACATTTCTCACCATTTCCCCCTCAGTTTTCTCACTCTTTTCCACTCAGGTTTCCTACCCTTTTCTTCCCTCCCACTTCTCTCCTACTTCCACTCACATTTCTCACACTTGTCACCTCACGTTTTCTGCCTTTTCTCCCCTCACATTTCTTCACCCACAGGTTCCTGTCAGTGACTGTTTCTCTTCAGTACTTGGTGGGCTTCTCTTCTTTTACTTCCTGCAATCCCCTGCTCACAATAATGGGTGCCAGAGCAGCGCTCCAAGCAGCCCCTGCCTGTGCGTCTGCTGGACACAAAGTCTGTGCTCAGCTTGAGGAATCTCATTAGGAACAACCTAAACCACAATGGACTTCTGCTGCAGTTTGGGTTTGTATTTCAATTTTACAGATGCTTCATAGTGTTCTAAATAAATAGGTACCCTGAGGGATACACATTCCAGGTGAGCACCCCCTGCACAGTCTGCTTCAAGTAGATCCCATCTCCGTCTTCATCCCCTCACAGTCACTGTGACTCCTGCATGGAGAAAACACCCTGTGATGGATCCTTGTGCTAAATGAAGTCCATCTGCACAGGAAACGCTTTTGGGCCTCTTTTGGGGGATGGGGTAGGGGGGGAGAAGTTTTTATTTTAGAACACTTAAACCCCTGATTTTCTTCCTATTTTTCCTGTTTGAATTGCCGTGACATCAGAATAGTGCCAGCTGACGTTACAAACTGGCTGGTGTGTGTTTGTGTGCACAGACCAAAGGTGCAACACTGTGTCTGTGCCCCGGTGTGTCTGTTCATGTCCATTTAAACAGAGGCTGAAAGGGGGAGCTCTGCCCACCCCGCGCTGCTCCGGGGCCGGGGCTGGGCCAGCAGGGGCTGCAGAGCCACTGGGAGGGACAACCTCAGCCCCGGCCGCCATCTTGTGTGTGGCTGCCTCAGCCCCGGCCGCCATCTTGTGTGTGGCTGACTCAGCCCCGGCCGCCATCTTGTGTGTGGCTGCCTCAGCCCCGGCCGCCATCTTGTGTGTGGCTGCCTCATCCCCGGCCGCCATCTTGTGTGTGGCTGCCTCAGCCCCGGCCGCCATCTTGTGCCTGCACCAAGTCCAGCTCTGAAGGGAATGGGTCGCTGTTTTTCCAGTCAGCAGCGTCAGCACCAAGACACCAACACCAGCTTATGGAATAAGTGTCATTTGCTGAAATGCAAAGCAGCAAAGAAATACAAAAGGGTAAGCCAAGCAATGCACTGGATTATTTCTACAAAAAAATATGTGTAAGGACTCAGAAAGATACATCACCCTAATAGATTCCTATTAGTTACCCTAATACTTGACCATTGTCCTTACAAACACATCATGTGGGGAGCCCCTATCACATCAAATTATTGGAAATGCACTCCCAGTAACTGGGATTTCCTATGTACTTTGCCTACCTGTAGGTGAGGCCACCAATTTTGCTGTGAGAGGGCCCAGATTTTGTACTGTTGAATAAACAAGCTACCGTAATTCTGGTTTGATCCTCTTCTTGGCCAGGGCTCAGGGAGGAACCAAGGGGGTTTACTTTGACCATTTTACTTAAAACCAGACAGAGATACCTGATTTTGTGGCCTTGTCTGGCTTCTAAGTGTAGAATGGTAAACGCCTGTTTCACTAACAAGTGCATTCACATATATACTGCTAATGATTATGTATATTTTGTTAATGAGTGAATATAAATATAATGTTTGTTGGAAGGTTCATGTGGAGGTCAGCGTTGGCTTAGGGCTTGTTGTTCAGGCCTCAGTACTTCACTGGAATTGTCCTTTCACAGGCAGTGATCCTGTCCCCTCAGCTGCAATGGAATCCTCAGCTGGTCCCACAGGGATTGCCCAAGCTCTGGTTGTGCTGAGCTCCTTGTGAGTGGAATCATCAGTCTCTTGGACAAGCAGATTCTCTGTCACAGTGCCCAAAAGTTTTCCCTGGGATCCACCAAGGTAAGAGGAAAGCTCTCAGAAGTTCTGACATGGGAATTGTCCTGCTGGTGGCCTTTGCTGTGAGTCTGAAGCACAGCAGCTCTCTGGCCATGTGGTGCTGCTGGCAGAGCTGGCTGCTGCCTACTCAAGGCTCAGGTGGGCACCTGAGCTGCCTTGCTGCACTGCAGAAACCATCTCAGTGCTCAGGGGCAGCTCCCGACCCCTCGTCTCAGGGGGGTCCCGCTGGCAGTGTCAGAGCAGTGGCTCCTCGGGATCGGTGCTGCCCGTGCTCTCCACCCCCCTGGCCCTGGCAGTCCTGGTCCTGCAGCCATGCACACACAGGGAATGGGAACTGCTGCCTGATGGTTTTTGAGCTGCACTGCTGCTGCTGCTGAAGACACCTTGATGAATGAACTAGTGGGATTATGGGCCATATTGGCCTGTGATAGCAAGGTCATGAGGGCAGAGGTGCCGATGATCCTGTCAGTTCTATTCCTGTATATTTCTGGAAAGCAAGGGATCTCTCTTGATCCTGTGAAGCAGTGAGTTTGCAAAGTAATGGTTCCTTTGTTGTTGTTGTTTTCCCTTTGGGCAGCATCCATATTTGAAGCCAGCTGAGCTCTCTCCAGACTGGCATCTCTGATCACTGCAGTGAATCAATGGAGGGAGTTCAGGAGGTGCTGACGACCATTTCAGGATGCTCTCTCCAGTTCAAGCCCTGGGTGGGACTCAGAATAAAAGCTGTACCAAACCTCAACTGCATTGGAAGGTTCCCTTCCTTGTCATCCTGTGAAAAATGCTCTACATTAACTTTCTGAATTATCCAGTGTATTTTTCAAGATGGAAAGTCCCATTTATGATGGTTTTCATATGGTTAGGAATTGGGGAAGGGTCTCCTTCTGAGACCAAAATTATTTTAACTTTTTTATTTCCTTCATATATATTCATAGATGCGTAGACTATTGTTGTATGGTTACATATTTCCTAGTAATTTCAGTACTTTTTTCCCCCTGAGAGGCAGAAAGACAAAATACGTCCAAAGGCTCCTATCCTATCTTAGCTCCACTGGGAACCAAAGTTAAAACATGTTCTCAAGAATCTTTCTCAAACACTAGTTATAGCCTGTACAGCTAGTACAGCTAGTTGCAAGAAAGGGGCTCCAGAAGAGGTGGACATTTCCTCATTCATGTCCTTCTAATTGAGAATTGTTGTCAATTATGCTAATTTTCCAAACTTACAGAACCACATTCACCCTATGTGGGGTGGTCATTTTTCCATATCTGCCCCTGGAGGCCTCCAGGTAGGGACCAGAATTGATATTGCCTCCTATACTAATATTATCTCAAAAGTGTGTTGTTTTGTTTCTCAGTCATTAGGGCATTGCTTCCTCCACACTGCAGTGCCTTTGGATTACAGCCCATTGCCCAGTTTTGGCACAGCCATGGTACTTCTGCATGCAGGCAGAAAGTGCAACTGCATTTCCAAAAGCCAAAAGCCGATGAGGAGTGGGGCAGCCAGAGCATCCTGTGCAGATACAGGCCTGCAGCTGTGACTCGAGAGCGTTTTGGTTCCTGCCCAGTGCAGCAGGTGCATCTCCTGTGTGACTGCTGCTCCTTCCCTGGTGCCCATGGAGAGTTGGTACAGGGCTCTGCAAGGGGAATGGACCAGGGTGGGGATGTGTGCTGGCAATAGAGTGCAGTGGAAAATGTTGGGAAAATGTTTGACTGTAACAAATTGTGAATTCCTTCAGCTTTATCAGACAGTGCTTAGTCCTGTGTTCCCCCATTGCAAGTGATTAAAGTGTGCACGTGGCTGTCTTTGCCTTGAGAATAAAGAGAGTGGTCCTGTTAGGAATGTAGCTGGAATGCATTGAGGAGGATGAAAGTGATTTTAGGAGGCTCTTGACCACCAAAGGAGAATTTGAGGAATGGGATGTTCCCCAAACGACTGTGTCAGGCACCAGAGTTGTGTCTGAGGCCCTGCCATATTTGAGCCATGTTTGAGCAGGTTGACAAGACAATGAAGAAAACTGTATTGTTGAATGGGTGGGAACTTGACCCTTGAAAGAGAAACAATGGATTGGTGAATCAGTGGGCAGTTCACCTTTGCAAAAGGAACAATGCATGATGGAGCCATTGTTGGCATGGAGTCGGTATCGTGAGCCATCGAGGCCTCATCTCACACAGTGGCCATGTGTGAGCTGATGCTGTGACTGGGAAAGTTCCAGTCCTGAGCAGGAGACAGAAGGCCTGGTTCAGGGCTGGGGGGGGTGAGATGGGTGAGAGGCACACAGGTTTGATCCAGGGGATGTTTGAATGTGCACTTCCTAGCTGCCAGATCCTGCCAGTCTGACTGCTTCCAAAGTGGAATAAAGGCAGAAATGTACATATAGGGGAGCCCTGGGCATGTCCAATAAATGTGCAAATATGTGGAGACATTTGTTAGGAATTCTTTCAGCTCTTATGCCAACAGTGCCTTCTCTCCTAGTTCTGTGCAATGCTTTGGGCATTTTCTTGGTCTGGTTTCCTTTGCTTTGGTCCCATCTGAGTGCTCAGCTCAGGTACAGGCTGTGGGTGCTTGGGGCACTCTTGGAGTTACTCTTGGATCCCTGGAACAACAGGGTTTGGCCCACCAGGGCAGTTTGTGCTACTTTGTGCCAGAGGAGAACTTCCCAGGCTATTTTGTGTTTGCTGTAGGGAAGGTTGGGCTGCTTTGCATAAATCCATAAACCAATGCAGAACGTTTGCTCTGTGATGTCAGGGCATGGTTGCCACGTTGCTGTGCTGACATCAGAAGGTTGCCTTGGTGCACGGAAGGTTTCAGTGCCAGAGCCGCCCTTGGGCGTGCTCAGCGCAGGAGCAACCTCCTGTTTGTCAGTGGGCAGCTGTGCACTGACAGAGCCTTGTTTTCTCTTGTGTTTCAGCACAGTCTGCAAACTTGCACAGCAGTGCTGCAATGATTGAGCAACTGGCTGCTGCAGTTTGCACTGTTTATGGCATTGGTTATTCCACCTATTACCTGACTCACCTGGGACGTGAGTAGAGATTTTCCTTGGGTGTAACCTACCCTGGCTTTTGTGTGTCTTCCTGCTCTCTCTTAGTGACTGGGTTGATTTTGAAACAGAAAGAGCATTAGGATGCCACTGGTTTGGTAAAGCTCCTGTCAACACATTCCACTAAAATTGGGGTGTCTGTAGCCAGGGGGCTGCAGGCAGCATTTGCAAGGGAACTGCAGGGATTGCATTCCCTCCATGGGAGAGTCTGTGGCAGCAGAGTTCTGACATTTCCTCAGTTTGCTGGGTCAGGCAGGACAACTCTGAAAATGCAAACTGGGAGACCTTCTCAGAAGGCCTTCTTAAATTTCTGCAGTTCTTACAAGAATTCAGAGAGAGCTTCTCTTTTCTAAATGTTGTCATGAAAGGATTTGACTGTCTTACTTGGCCCTTTACTAAGTGCTGAAATAGTGATTCCCTTTACAATGAAGTGCAAACTGCAAAGCAGTGAGTGTTTGCTCCTGATCCCTGGAGCTGCTACTGTGCTGTTCCACTGCCAATAGAACTTCCACCGCTCAGAGGGATTTTGGGGAAGCTTTTCTGGGCAACTCTTTTCAGCAAGTTAATGAGAATTAGTGCATGCAACTAATTAAGAAAAACAGTACCTGAAGGAGAGGATTAAAAAAGCTGCTTTATGTCTGGAGTAGAAAGGAAGACTTGAGCGTTAAAAGAATTATTTGCATGAGAGTGATCAAATTTGTGTTAATTTGCTGGCAAAACAGTCCAAAGCATAGTCACAGCCAAGAATATTTCCCTGCTCTCTTGGCTGGCAGTGTGAAGGAGCTGTGTCTCCTGGATGCGTGTTGTGAAACAGAAAATGCTCTCTGTTTGGGGTGACTGGTTCTGTGGGATTCATCAGCCCAAGCAGTTGTCTCAAAGAATCTGCTTCATTTTCCTTGCCCACTCCAGGTCACCTGAGATGTGTATTCAGAGGCTCCAAATCTGAGGTGAGTGAGAAAGGAACATTTGATGTTGCTGGTGTTTAAGAAATGAGGAGAAAGCAGTGAGTAAGCAGTGAGTGTGGAGGGGGGTCAGTAGCAGAGTCCAGTCTGAGTTCTCCTGTTTTTTGGTAACTGAAAGAGATGATTGTGTTGTCCGTGAATCTGTGTGGACTACTCATGTCCATGTGTGAAGACAAAAACTGCATGGTTCTGGACCTATTTCTGAGGCAAAATGCAGAGGTTACATGTGTCTGTTGATGCTTTCTATTGTGTGGTCTGCCTTGCTAACTCCATTTGAAAATACCATTGGAGCCTGGAGAGGGGGAAAAGCTGACAGACTTGGACTGCTTCTTGTGTTGCTAAGAATGAGAAGGACATCTTGAAATTCCAGGTGCTGTATTTGAAGTCAAATGTGCAACTTGTACTAAACGAGCCAGGGGTGCTGGTGAACAGCAGCTGAAGATAAGGCAGCGTGTGCCCAGGTGCCCAAGAAGGCCAAGGGCGTGCTGGCCTGTGTCAGCAACAGTGGGGCAGCAGGAGCAGGGCAGTGCCCTGTGCCCTGTGCTGGGCACCGCTGTGTCCGCAGCTGGAGTGCTGTGTCCAGTTGTGGGCCCCTCTGAGGCAGAAAGACATTGAGGGTCTGGAGCGTGTGCAGGGCAGTGCCCTGTGCCCTGTGCTGGGCACCGCTGTGTCCGCAGCTGGAGTGCTGTGTCCAGTTCTGGGCCCCTCTGAGGCAGAAAGACATTGAGGGTCTGGAGCGTGTCCAGAGAAGGGCCAGGGAGTTGGGGAGAGGTGGGAGCACAAGCCCAAGGAGGGGGTGCTGAGGGAGCTTTAGCCTGGGGAAAGGGAGGCTCATGAGCAACCTTGCAGGCACAATTCCAGAAATGCCTACATGACAGTGCTCCCCACAAGGGCCATTCCTGTGCCAAGCATCGCTTCACTGCATCCAGATGCTTTAGACACTGGAGTAGGTGACACTTTGATAGTTTGGTCTGTTGGGTTGTTGGCCTGCTAGGAGGAGAAGACCTGTTTATTTTCTTCCTCTAGCAGCAAAGGTTCTTTTGTTCAACATTTTCCTGCATGAGAAGACGCAGCTTGGGGCAGGGAAGTTGGTGCAGAAGGAGCTGTTCTGATGCCAGGCCAGCCAGTAGGACCTTGCACATCACTTTCATGTTAACAGTGCCCTTACATCTTGGCAGCCTCAGGGATCAGCAATTGTCAAATAATGAAATCAGGATCGTATTTGGGAATTGAGCAGGAAATCAACTCCCTTGAATTCCAGCTGGTCTTAAGAGATCAGAGGAGCTGGGAGGGGCTGGGCTTCATTTCTGATTACAGACACTTTAGCACCGTCGGTGTAGTTGTGACCAAGAGAAGAACTTGCCTGAGCACAGATGCACAGAGTGCAATTCCCAGTGCTGTGCTCTGGGTCTGGTCTCATTCCATAAGGACCTACATGCTCCAGAGTGCTCAAGAGTTTGGTTTATTGATGCATCAGGAGAGCAAGTTCAGGATTGCTGCTGATTGGGGTGCTGGCTGCTGAGTGTTGATGTGTGTCATAACAGCAAGTATAGTAAGAGAAACTATATAAGTATATAAATTATCTATCTATCTATCTATCTATCTATCTATCTATCTATCTATCTATCTATCTATTTATCCATGTAACATTTACATAAATGATTCTTCCTGGCTCTGGTCAGAGGCAGTTGGAGGTGCAAAGCTCACCCAAAGGCATCCCTTCAGAAGAAGAGGAGAGACATGTTCTGTTAACTGATCCTGAGCAGGCAGAGATGTTTCCCCTCCAGAAATGGTTGTTTTTTCCCCTCAGAATTGTTTTCCTTCTCCAACCTCTTCTGCCTTGAAGGCCCCAGTTTCTTCATTAAATTTCTCCCTGTCCTAGTGATGTGGAACAATTCCATGTTTTAGGTGGTGTTTGGTGACTCTGGTCATACATGCATTACATGACACATGATTTTCTTCATTGGCATCCCCGGGGTGTGTAAGTTCATTTGTGGATGGGGCCTTAGGAGGGTCTCTGTTACCACTGGTCTGAATTCTCAGTTGACAAAAGAGGAAGAATAACCACCTTGGTCCTCCTCCATCTACTGAGGTGGCTGTAGAGGCTCTCTGACCTCCATCAGAGGATCTGTGCATGCATCCTTATCTCCTGAACGAGCAGGATATCTAACAGGAGTGTAGATGTCAGAAAGGCAGGAATGGTGGTGCAGGCCTGAAGAGAACATGAACTCCAGAAGTGTCTCTCACAAGGAGTGAGGCCACACTGGAAGCCACCTGCAGAGCCAGGATGGAGCTGTGGGACAGGGCTGGGTGTCAGTCACAATGGACAGGGGACACAGCAGAAGGGGAGGGAGGCCCTCAGCAGAGCCTTGAGAAATGCCACCCCTTCCCTGTCAGCTGCCTGAGAGGCTGTTGGAGCTTCAGTCCCAGTTGGACCCTGATTGTACTGCCAGTGTCCCTTTGGAATCTGTACCTCCCCATGGGCAGAGAATGACACAGGAGAGCAGCAGCACAGAGCTTTGGGAACATGTGAGCCCATCAGGCTTAGAGACTTGGCCCACAAATGCTGTATGGAAAGTTGAAACCCATCTTTTATTGCTTTCTGTGCAGGCCCTTGTAGAGAAAGAGCATGAGCAGATTGCTTTATCAGAGGTGCCAAGCCAGACTCAGGGAGAGCTGTTCCCAGGCTGGGAGCAGGAAGAGCAGCTGAGGCAGCAGGTGGAAGAGCTGCAGGAGAATGGCCAGGTAAGCCTGGTTTAACCAGGTGACAGAGTGAAGGGCAGGAACAGGGGCATGGAACAGAGCTCTTGGGACTGAGGAGGCCAGGAGTCCCACAGGGCAGAAATCTCCATGCCCTGCGGAAAGATGCCCTGAGCTTTGCAGGGACACTAAGGACATGGAGAATAATTACTTCCTTCCCACAATCCTTTGCAGTTTCATGTTAATGTACCCCAATTCTGGTTCCCTGGTTGGCCCATTGGCCTCTCCAGCCCTTTCTCCTCTTATATATGTTCTCTAAAATGTTCTCCCTTCCCTGCTCACCCATTGGCCCCATTTTCCAGTAGTGCCCTGCCCTCTTTTACTCTATTGCTTGTCACATTTTGCCCTGCCATTGCCCCACTCCTGAGCCCTCAGCCCATTGGCCCTGATATTCTTCTCCGTCCCCTTTGTTCCCCATATTTAAATCTTGACCCTCCATTTTTCCTTGTCTTTGTCCTGGGACCCTTCACTTGTGCCTGGAATAAACCTGTCCTTTGGTACCCCATGCAAACACCCTTCTTGCCTCTTCTTCACTCATTGCCTGGATTAACTGGAATGTGTGGTTTTGTTTTAAACCTGAGAGCAAGCCTGTGCCACCAAAGCAGCTTTCCTCCTTCACTGGAGAACCTTTGGATGGCTGCAGCACCTCACCAATCCCTCACATCGCAACAGCTCACACGCCAAGCAGGGTCTGTTCCTTTTTCCCTGCAAAACACAATGCCAGGCACAAGAAATATCAAGCTTAAGGCTTTAGCACATTTCCCTCAAATCAATGACTACAGTGTGATGAAAGGAATGAGCTTCTGACTGCTCAAAGCAAGAGCCTTATTTCCACCTGTTAAACAACATCTCTGTGTGCAAGCAGAGTCCAGCACAGAGGAGCAGACAAACTATATTTAAATCAATCGAAACTGTATTTCTAATTGAATTCAGCAAAAATGAAACTATATACAGGGAGAACTATATACATAGGAAAATGAGTCTCTTCATGTGCTGTTGTCCGAGACCCATCTCAGTCTGCCCTGAAAACTGCTCATAAATAAATGGGATGGTATCGATCTGGACTGAGGTGCACCCTGCAGGTTGGGCACACATGAGCAGTCTCCAGGGCAACAGGGAGGCACCGACTACAGAAGATGTGGCCGCACATGGTTGCCACAAGCTGTCGTCCATGTTGCATAATCTGGAAGAAAGAAAACCACAACATGTATTGGGAGGAATACATTTGAGTTTCCTGCTCAGTTCGCACCAGGCAAATGAGACTTTAGAGCATCTGAAATCAGTTACAAGAATGAGGGACGCACAGATCTGCCAGTGCCATCTTGGCAAGGGCTTCTCCCTCTACATTCACCACCAAGAAGTGACTTGTGGAGCTTCACAGCAAGGGCTGAGCTTCCAGCCAGCTGCCCACAGCATCCCACATCAACCAACTGATTTGTGCAGCCCCTTCTTTTCGCATCCTCCTCCCCCCAGAAAGCAGAAAGGATGACAACAGGATCCTTACCTCCGAGTGAAAATCCATGCAAATTGGACATCTAATAACAACTCCTTGCCGTGCAGTAGAGGGAACAGAACTAGAAAGAACATGCAGCTGTTAATATCACCACACTTCAATGATTATTGATACATAAAAACTCACATAATCATGTAACTGTACTGACTAGTCTTTGACATTTCCTTTGAAGAACCCTGCTGTCTTTAAGACACTGCTTGCTGCTTTGAATGAGGATTTGGGGTCTCCCTGCCCTGAGGGAAAGAGTGTCCTGGTTTTCACTAGGAGAAAGGTGCAGTCAGTCACCCAGCTCTGGGATGTGAAGTCGCAGCAGTGTCTAGCGCTGGCCAGTTTGTGTATGGCAACTTTGACTTCCAGGAGCTCATCAGTAACAGCTTTGTAACCACAGCATCCAGATGTAGTCCATCTGGGAACCATTCCCTGCTGCCTATTCATTCCAAGACCCAGTTCTAATGCTACATTGCTCTGGCAGGATCCAGCCCTGGGAAGGAGCCTTTGGTCAATGTTAAATGCTGCAGCACTGAGCTCTTTCAGCCTTATCTGAACAGAGCAGGAAGGCACATTCAGTAAGAGAGAAGCTTGAGACTGAAGGAACAAAGTATTCCTTTTTTTCTTTTAACCAAGTGGTGGGATTTGCTCACCTGCAGACTAAACAACCAAAATTTCAACACCTACAAATTCACTGGCAAAATGCATTATGGTTTAGAATAGCAGAAGCCTTTTAGGTGCCATATTTAAGAGCTGACACCTTAAAGTTCCATACTCATGTTCTCTCCTACATTGCCATTCTAAAAGACTCAAAAAAAAACTCTTTCAGAAAACCTTCTACTATAATTGTCCTGTTCTTTGTTTTCCTTAATGACACAGACACCTGGTTTACTTTAATCAATCAAATGAATTGCATCTTTCCTATCCTGGTGGAGTGCTGCTACAGCAGGACTTTCCTGTTTCTCTGCAGAATGGGGATTTTCCTGTGCAGGCACCCAACTTGAACTGCAAGATCTCCATCACAGAAGCAAATAAATCAGGGCTTGTGACATGCAGCACTGGCCATAGAAGCCTGACCTGCACAACCACCTGTGTGCAAATCTATCTTGGAAAGAAGGGCTCCAGCTGGGGGAGAAAAGCAGCCAGCTGGCACCATTCCAGCAGGGAATTTCTGCTGCATATTGCCCAGCTGCTGCCTGCTGGCCCCATGATGCCAAGCCTCACTGATGAGAATGGAAGCATTTCCATAGCTAACATCCATACTAGAGCTTGTCAGAAAAAGCAAAGGCAATACTGAGCTATGACTTGTGAGAATCCTCCCTGCTTTGCCATACCCCCATACTGGTCTCTAAGGCTGTGGGCAAACTTGTACATTTCCATTGGGCTGCCTTTTTCTCCCAAAATGCAAGTGATATCATTTGATCATCATGCAACATGGGAGAAGGAGGGAATTAAGTAGAGCAGGGAAGGCTTGAAAGATAAATCAGGTCTAGCTGTGTAACTTAGTCCTACACGGAAAAGAAAAGAAGACACAAAATTCCTTGTTTGATAGGGCATGAGCCCTACATACATACTCTGAACTGTGAGTGTCCTCCTCCTCTGCTCCCTGTTCTGCAGGAGCTGAGTCAGCCTCAGGTGCTTCATTAGCTCCTCTTCCATTAGCAGAGCCATCCACCTGTTCGTGGCTGTTCACTGCAGCATTTCTCCCTTCTTCTTCATGATCTATAATTTAATTTTCAGAAGTTACATCTGTTATTCTCTATCTCCACAAAGAAATGAAATGAATTATAGAAATAGTGATGGACTCTATTCAGCTGGTTTAAAACCAATCTTACATAAACTGCTTTCCCAAAGAGTCATGCTGAACCCTTCCAGACATTGTGACTACTCTGCTCCAGACCAGCATAAAATATTTACTGTGTTCACCCTACACACAGCTGAAAAGATCACCTATGAGATTCTAAAGGACAGTCCTTGAAACTATGAATTACTTGGATCAGTGCCCCTTTAAAAATTGTCATCATCTCCCTCCTGAGTTAAGGCAATTTGAGAATGGAGTTATATGTGATGCAAGATGTAGAACATGGAGAAGAATTGTTAAGAAAGGAGGCTCTTTGTATTGATATAGTTGATCTTAGAATATTTTCAAGCCAAATCAACTGGAAGGGCTATTAATCAATTACATGGACAGCAATTGATAATCAAGCACTAAGTGATGCTCATGCAATAGAAAAACAAATTCCTTGTTGGTAGAATTGCCTTGGTATGGTCACGGCTTGACATGCTTCAAGGAGCTCATACCCAGAGGAAGGTTAACAAAGAGAGAAGGATGCCCACTGAGAGTGGACACAATGGAGGGTTGAGGGGCTAAAAGGACATCTGGTACAGCTCCCAAGATAATGAAGAAACTAAGAAAGCCAAATCTCTTCTGAAATCACCTGTCACTGGTCAAAAGTGAGTCCAGCAGGGGAACATTGCAACGACGGACTCATGGAGTAGCATCTGAAACTCCTCAGCCCAAAAGAAGAGAGAGACTCAGCAATGGACTGAGTGGAATAATTACAGTGAGAAGTGACCCTGCTGTTAACCAAAAGAGGACAGAATACTCACTATGAAGATAACCATTCTGCTTGTCACAAATTAATGCTAATTCCTTTGTTTGCTAAAATTTTTAAATGATAAAATTTTTGATAGTGGGTATGTCTGATTTGTGAATTACCACTGAGCATCCAGACAGGTGCAACACTCAAATAAACAATCAGTGTCTCTCACAATTGTAGACTTACTGACCTTCTGCACCCCTGTAACAAATCCAATTTTTGTGGACAACATATTGACCAAATTTAAGGGAGATCAATTTTTAATGGCCTGATCTGTAACAGCCAAAGGATCAAGAAACTCTCAGAAAGTGCCGGCAACAATGACCTCTGTAATTCCAGTTGCTTAATGTCCATGTGACAATAATCAGTCACCAATCAATTAAAACTGTAGAAGGAGTCAACAAAATAAAGTTCCTTCTGTGCAAGTATCCAGCTACAGCTTTTATTGCAGGGATTTTCTGCTGTGACTGATAAAGGCCATCACACACACATGGTATCTGTTCTCTAAGACACTGGCCAGAGGCTTTAGGCCTGTCCTTTGCCTTCTGCTAAAAGCAGTTTAAATCCCTGCTGCTTGGGTTTCTTGGAAAAGGAAACAAAAAGAACTTTTACATTTCAGATAGAAGTCCCTTACTAACTGTAAAACATCAACTCACCTTCATAAAGCTTCCATTGATGCAGATGGGAAGGGAGAGAAAAGAAAACACAGTTAGATTTGGTGAGCTCCCCCTGGTGCTGTATGGAAACCTCAGCTCAGAGAGCAATTAGAGCAGAGTAGGTGAGGAAGGGTAGGGTATGTCCCTCTAAATTTGGGTAAGAACATTCAAAACAATACAACAAAGATTTTTGGCCCTGCTAAAAATAAGTGGGTGCTGCTGATTCTGCTCCCACTACTGCAACAGGATTGAATTGAACAGGGTAGAAACAGGGCAGCTTAGGAACCACCAGAAAACCTTCCTCTTTCCTCCCCATTCTTGATCCCTAATTCAATTTGGCCTGGAGCTCTTTCTTTCCCAAACTAGCAAATTCTTCTATAATACACTTAACCCTTCACGTTAAATGAACAGCTACTGACGATGGGAAACCACAATAGGAACTGGGAGTAAAGAATTCTATCAGATTGCTAAATTTACGGGAAACACACAGATCTGCCAGTGCCATCCTGGCAATGGCTTCTCTCCCTATGGATGCCACCAAGAAAGGGCTTGGAGGGAGGGAGGGATGGGCAGATTGGAGCTTCCCAGCAAGGGCTGTGCATCCGGCCACTTACCCATTGAACCCACCTGAGTTGTGCAGCTCCCCTTCTGTCCCTTCACTTCCCACAACTCAGAAATTACAACAACATGTGTATCCTCACCTGTGCGTTGTCATCCTCCCAACTGGGAGGACTAACAAGACCTCCTGGCCATTCACTAGAGGGAGAAGAACCAGAAGAACATGCAGCCATCAATTTCACAGAGCTTACTGGGTCATCAAGACAGAAAAATTGCAGAAATTTAAATGACCCCTAGTTCTGATTTAGCAACATCCCTGCCCAGAAACACAATTAAGGGCAAGATCTTTTATGTACTGCAATCAATTCAGTGTATCACAATCCATAATGTAAGAAACATTCAATAATAGCTTGCTGACAGAGAGGAAATGTTTCTTCTGGATTTTACTGCTTTATAGGGGTTTTTTCCATTGCTTCTCTTCCTGACAGGCAACTATATTTCAAGTCTGAGTTCTCCAAACAAAATCAAGGAGAAACCAAAAGATGGGCAAAAGCTTGTGTCTACTTTGCATCAGAAATTACATGTTGGAGAGACACTTTTTATGTCACGTACAATTCAATATCTCTTGGTTCCTGTTCAAGATTGCTTGCCACTAGTTCCAGCGAATTCTCTGCTGATCTGGAACCAAGTGGGCATTCCTGGCTTTCTTCCCAGTCCTGCAATGGGGTAAAAATTGAGACAGATTAGGAACTGCTTGAAATCACTCCATCCTGCTTCCCTGTTTCAGTTCCCTGAATAGATTTGGGCTAGAACCTTTCCTTTCCCTTGTTAGCCCTAAACACTTCATGTTAGATGAACAGCTGCTAAGAAACAGAGACCACAACCACAGGAACCTGGGGCCAAAATGTTTGCTGCTCTATTGGCTCCAGACAAACAGCACTTGGAGTATGTGCAGTGTGTCATTCAATGCTAGAACTACAAGGAACACACAGATCTGTCAGTGCCATCCTGGCAAGGGCTTCTCCCTCTACAGACACCACCAGGAAAGCACTTGGAGGGATCTGCAGGTCAGAGCTACCACTCCAGGGCTGTGCTTCCAGCCAGCTGTGCGCAGCATTCCTAAGACAACTGAGTTGTGCAACTCCCCCTCTGCCCCTTTCCCTCCCACAAAGCAGAAAGGACAAGAACATGTGATAAGAACATGATCCTCACATCTGTAATGTCGTCCTGCCACGTCGGAGGGCTCTCAAAACGGTCTGGCCATTCACTGGAGTTAATAGAACTGAAAGAACATGGAGCCATCAATTTCACAGTGCACAGAAGGTTACCAAGACATAAAAATTGCAGATACTGCAACAACCCCTTACTCTGATTTCGCAACATCCCAGCCAAGACACACAGTCAGAGCAAGGGCTGCTATGTACTGCAAGGATTTCATTGTATCCCAATTGATAATATAGGAAACATTGAATAAAGCCTTTCCGAATGGAGAAGAAAGGTTTCTCCTGGATTTTGTTTCTTTTTAGAGTTTTTTTCTTCCCATTATTTCCCTTCCAGATAGGCCACTATGGTTCAAGTCATATTCCATCACACAGTATCAAGTAGAATCCAATAGTTTGGTAAAAAAAAAAAAAAAATTCTCTGCCTGCCACTGCCTGCCATATGTCAGAAACACACATTGGAGAAATACTTTATCTGTCATATACCTATCATTATCTCTTGGTTCCTCTTCATTGCCACTTGCCCATAGCTCAGAAGAATTCTCTCTCTCTCTGGAACCAAGGGGGTACTGCTGGCTCTGTGCCCTGTCCTGCAGTGGGGTAAAAATGGAGACAGATTATAAACTGCTTGAAATAACTCTGTTCTACTTCCCTGTTTCAGTTCCCTGAATAGATTTGGGTTAGAACCTTTTCTCTCCTTTGGTAGCCCCAAAACCAGCAACTTCTGCAGTCACAGCCCTAAACATGTCATGTCGGGTTAACAACTTCTGAAGAATGGAAACCACAACAGGCATTGGGAGCAAAGAATTCCAGTTTGCTGCACCACTGGCACCAGGCAAACAGCACTTGGAGTATGTGCAGTCTGTCACTCAGAACTACAAGGAACGCACAGATCTGCCAGTGCCATCCTGGCAAAGGGCTTCTCCCTCTACAGGCACCACCAAGAAGGGACATGGAGAGATGTGCAGGTCAGAGCTTCCAAGCTACGGCTGTGCTTCCAGCCAGCTACCCGCAGCATCTCACCTAAGACAACTGAGTTGTGCAGCTCCCCGAGTGTCTCTTTTCCTCCCACAAAGCAGAAAGGACAAGAACAAGTGTATCCTCACCTCTGAGTCCTCATCTGACCAATATGGAAGATCGAAATCATACAGCAGCCGATCACTAGAGAGAGCAGAAGCAGAAGTACATGCAGCCATTTAAACATGGAGTCATTCATTTCATCGGGCATCAAGGGACACCAACAAAGAAAATGCTGGTACATCTAAAACATCCCCAATTCACATTAAGCAATATCCCAGCCCAGAAACACAATCATTGCAAGAATTTGTATGTACTGCAAGCATTTCAGTGTGACAGGCCATTCTCTTACAGTCAATGTTAGATGGACAGCTTCTAAGAAGCAAACGCTTCACAAACAGAGAAGAAAGGTTTCTGCGGGATTTTGCTGGGTTTATTTTAACCTCTTCCAGGTAGGCCACTGTTTTCTAGATCTTAAGTATTTGCACAGAGTTAAGCAGAACCCAGAAGCTTGGCAAAAACCTCTTTTGATCACATATATGAAAGCAGACTTTTGATAGACATTTTCTCTCTCGCATACCCATCATCTTCCCATGGTTCCTCTTCAGCATCCGAAGCCTGTGGCTCGGATGAATCCTCTGATGTGCTGGATAGATGAGGTTGGTGCGGGCTCTGCTCCCTGTCCTGAAATGGGGTAGAGATGGAGGCACTTAGGATCCACCTGAACACTGCACTTCCTGCTCCCGTATTTCAGCTCCCTAAATGAATTTGGGCTTCAGCTGTTTCTTTTCCTCTTTCTCCCTGAAACTGCCAAGTTCTCCTGTGATAGCCTGAACACTACATAGTATACAAACAGCTTCTGAAGAGAAATAAACCTATACCCAAACCTGCTCTTGTGTTTGGTGCAAGTGGAGCTGGGCAATGCAAATACTGTTGCAATATTTGAGGCCTTTGCTTTGCAAAGGTTCAGGAACAACCCTGTCCTTAACTCTAACCCAAACTCCCATGCTATGTTTGCTGCATTTCTGCTTTGCACAGCAGCAGTGGCATCCCAAACTTGGGCAGATACACTGCACTGTGGGCTGGATCAAAGCATATTCCTTCAAAATAGTGCGGGGAAATGAAAAAGTCCCAAATGTCTCACTTTCAAGGACTACTTAGAATAAGAAACAGAATTAGTGTCTACTCCAGTCAGCCACAGGTGCATTTTACACCTCAGCAACAGGGGTACCTTAAACTGATGCTGCAGATGAAACCCTTCTTCCTTGGGAAGGCAAAGGCTTCCTGTGCTCTCCATTAAATCACTGCAGCAACAACCTCTTTTAGTTTGTTCACCCACTCTGTTAAAGCCATTCTCAGGCATGCACGTGTGTTCATGAGTGTGTTTGGCTTTGAGTGGGAAATGAAGTGTGGGTACTAAGTACGATTCCAGAAGACAAGCTGGAAAACTAATTAAATGCAAGATGGAGAGGAGTGTTCCATTTACTACTTACCAAAGAAGACTCATCATCACTAAGAATGACGATGATTTCAGGCACAGAAGATTCCCTGGTGAGATCTATGAATGGTCCAGCAGCTAAAAAAACAGAGAAGCTTAGAATCAAGACCAGAGATTGCAGAGGAATGAAATGGGCTGCCACTGTGCAACAGGCTGAGGTTGAATTCACTCTCTGCCCTGGTTCTCTTTTTTTGAGGAACGTCTCCAAAATTTCTGAAGCTTTGCTCTCAACAGTCCACAGGGAGCACTGCCAGCCCTCTCCTCTGAAGGGAAGACATTAGAGGAAGAGCAGCTGAGCTCCTCACAAGTTCTGTTGGATGACAACAGCTTACAGGAAGTTCACAGCAACAGGTGAATTCATCTCACATAGGAAATGTTTAGCACACAGGAGAAAAAAACAGCCAACAATAGAGGGGATCCTAATTTTACACTACCATGCTCCCCAGAAGGATGGGGCACAGTTAATGACAAATTTTTCCTTGTCTTTGTCCAGCTTGGGAGATCCCAAGCTTGCCATCTCCACTGTGGCAGCTGCAGTGACTGCCAGCTCATCAGAACACACATTCAGGTATTTGAGCAGCACTTGAGGACATTTGCTACACAGCTCATCTCTCACTAGCAGCCAATGTAGTGAGCTCAGTAACAAACCAAAACAGTTTTCAGAAAGATTGTTGTTTAGGAATGGCGTACCGTGTGCTTCCTCAACCCCAAGGTTGCACTTTTCGCCCCATTATAGGGCCTAGAAACTAACAAAAGCACATGGCCAGCAGGTCCTCACCCTCCAGAACACGTCCTGCTCTTACCAGGCTCCAAAGCAGGTGAACCACTTTGCTCAAAGTCTGTTGGCCCTGTCTGCGAAGTTCCACCTTCGCTGGAGGGCTGCAGCCTGCTCCGTTTCCGAGCTGGTCTGGAATCAGCTGCTCCTCCAGGGCGCTTTCGCTGACGCTGTGAGAGAACAAGGCCTTAGCATTTTCTGTGGCAGTGATATTAACACAGCCCTGGATTTATACAACACCAATGACAGCACACAAAGATACAGAAAATGCTCATGAAAAGGTTGGAATTCGCATCAAACAGTGCTATCAGCCACTTCCACCTGAGCACATCATCTCAGAGAAAAGGCATCATCCCTGATCTCCAACAAACTGCCTCACCAAGAAAGAGCCTGTTCCAATGGCTTGAAAATTAGAAGACCCATCCCCAAGTCTACCAGGTTACTGCTCGCACTGTAAGCATTTCTGAACTACTGCTAACACCCAGAGAGATTGAAAACCTTCAGTATTGCAGAACATGAAGTTGAAGTTACATGAAGTTTTCAAGGGTTTCTATTCCTATGCATTTTCTACATACTTTTGAAATCCTGTCCAGAAGTTCCCTTGAAAATGTTTCAAGAATCAGATTTACATTGAGTAGCAAAGTACTTACTGAGCTCATGGTGTTTTTTGAGGAAAAACCACCGGCCAAGCAAGTGGCACAAACAGCAATAAGGGAATGCCAAGGATGTGATCAATCCCTGAGATTCCTTTAGGCAGCCCACTGCAGATTTTTTGCAGTTAGAGAAAGCAGCTCTTTGACACCTATCAGAAAAGTAGAGGGGAGATTATCTATTTGGAATGGCAAATTTTTGAACAAGCCCATGCCCCAAGACTCCCATTCCCAGCTTCCAGTTGCTGTCCAAAGCTGGAGGGGAAGTCTGTGCATCTGGTGTTTGAGACCCCCTGCAGCCATTCCTGCAGCCCAGCCCAGCCCCTCAGCAGTAGAAGCCTTTTCAAGACTTGTCTGCACTCACCTGTATGGTCAATCCAGAGTTTGGCTCGAAAAATGGCACCAAATCTCTCTCTATTCCGACCCGGGATGGAGAAGACAGATGCTCCGTGTCTGCTGCGCAGCAGAGAATCCGTCAACTGCCTCAACGGACTCTGTGCCAACAGACCCTTGGGAGCAGGAGTGCCCCTGGCAACCGGTACCAACATTCCATGCCCAGGTAACCAGTGTCCCTTTTGCCCACCCATGGAGTTCCAGAAGGCCATGGAGGCATCTCATCCATCACCTGGTTCTGCTGTCATGCACTAGATCAGGGTGCTCAGGGCCCTGTCCAGACTAGCCTGGAACATTCCAGGGACAGGGCATCCACAGCTTCTCTGGGCAGCCTGTTGCCATGTCTCAGCACCCTCACAGTCCATCCGAACATGCAATGGAATCTCCCCCTTTCCAGTCCCACCCCTGCCCCTTCCCCCATGGCTCCCTGCCCCCTCTGGGCTCTCAAGGCCGCACTGAGGCCTCCCCGGACCCTGCTCCTCTCCAGGCTGGACAGCCCCGGCTCTCCCAGCCTGGCTGCATAGGACGGCTGCTCCAGGCCTCCACACATCCCCAGGGCTCCTGCGGCCCTGCTCCACAGGCACATCCCGCCTGTGCTGGGCACAGCTGGACACGGCTCTGCAGTGGGGCCTCAGGGGCAGAGCAGGGCAGGCCTGCACCTCCCGCCGCCCTCAGCCTCAGCAACCTGAGCAGCACTGCAGCTCCTGTGCCCAAAGAAACCCCACCAAAACACACCTCCCCAAACCAAAATCAAATTTACATCCCTTCTAAACCCTCCTCCTCCACGTTTCTTAGTTTGTTCCTGCAATTACTCTTAGGAGAGTGCCTTAACTTTAACCCTAGTTACGAGCAATTAAAACATAATCAAAGTTTGTTGGTTTTTTTCCAAACTGTTGAAAGCCTAACTATTCGGATCCTTTTTTCAAGTCTCTCAAGTCTTGATATTGTCAGGTGTTCCACTACTCCTCCACCAGAATTTCCCAACAGGCCTCAGGAGGTTTGCTCTGCTCCTGGGGACAGCACCTTCCTCCCGAGGCCCTGCTCTGCTACAAAAGGTGACACAGCAGAAAAAGCAGAATTAACATTCAGGTTCCTTTCTAGCCACTCTACAATGGGACCTGTGCTCAGAGCGAAGGGCTGGGGCTCCTGAGAAGCAAGCTGGGGAGCCCATCTCAGCCATGCCAGATGCAGGGATGCTCCTCAGCCCCTGGTCCTGCTGGGTGCTCTGTGGTGTGGGGAGAAAGGTGGGAATGGACCCAGTGCTCTGGAGAGCACAAGGATGTTTTCAGCTCGTGCTCTTCATGAGGAGGCTCATTTCTTGCAAAAATTTCCCTTACTGCAGTTCATCCTTTTGGGTTTAGTGTTGAAGAGTACGTGGGCATGACTTTTCCATTTTTTGAAAAATCCCAAAGGAGGTGTAGTGCTTTATATAAAAAGCAAATGCAAGTATACATGTTATATATGAATAATTAAGCACCTTGTATGAGTCCCAAAGCACTGAATATGAAAAATGAACAATGCAAATATGCTGTCTCTCTGGTCTGGGCTTTCAAATCTCAAAAAACCCCAATTCTCCTATGCCTACAGATCAGTGATTGAATAAGCTGAAAATGTGCATTTCCTTCTGCTGACAATCATGCAACAAGATTTAAACCAGTGCTTCAACTCTTCAGTTACCTTTGGCTAATCAAGTCTTTCCCCAAGCAATACTTTCTAAAAATTATATATATATATATAATGTATATGCACACACACTTTGAAAGGGTTAATTACTGTACCTATACAAAATTTTTAAAGAAAGTTTTAAAGAAAATTGCCTCAGCTGAGCTGATGGTGTTGAGCCCTACTAAAATCTGTTTCAACCTATTATCAAATCAGCTGAGTGAGATTTCATTGTGGGTTGCTTAAGATCAAACTTACTTGACCATCAATGGTTTCTTTACATGCTTTTTTCAATGACAATACCTGGTATTGCATGGCACCTAGGAATACAGCTATTTTAAAAGATTTTTCTGCTTCCTCTCATTGCATCCATCCAAGTAGCTAAAAGTCTAGCAATAATGAGAAACAGAAAGCATCAGTCTCAAATTTATGGCCATCCTGTAAGCAAATCATTCTATGTGTGTGTCTGTTGAAGGATTATCTTTGAGTCATTTTGACAACTCAAGTAGTTTTCATTAAAAACCAAAATCAGAAGATCACTCTCTCAGCCCAATACTAATGTTTTCATTCTTTTTATTAAGATTTAGCCAAATAAAATTTAGGGGTACAATGAACCTTGTTTATGACTACCTCCACCTCAAAATGGCAATACTAAGACATCTTGAAATATGTCTGAGGAAGCAGAGAAATAACACTATAGAGACAAAAATGAGATACCAAAATGAAGGATAAATGTCCACATAGATGACTAACTTTTAACACACAGAGGACCTCAGTTCAGTTTGGTCAGCTCAGTTTTCTGTATCATGGCACAGTGAATTTACTGCTGCATACTTTACCTGAAATCTGCCTCTGTTTATCACTTTTATGTAACAGAAGTAATTTTCTTCCCTCTCTTATGTCCAATTATTATAACTCTGGACAATTGCATTTCTCTTCTGTGTACCTTAGGATTATATTGCTGGAATTGAAGCAACTGGAGCTACAACACAGTTGTGCTGCTAATAACTCAAAGTCAGTAACCAAGTTCGTGCATCCAAAAACACATTCCCTCAAAAGCCTGCAGATTCTAATTCTAATGAAACCTTACAACACTAAATGCACAAGTTTGTTCATGTACCAGTTATTCTCAAAGGAAGTTGCTTTCTTTGGATGTTTCTCTTGCACACTGGACTTTGGACACTTGTCTTTCCATCTTCTGAGCAATGAAATTGCGACATTTTCATGAAAGTGTGCAACAGTGTGGCCTGAGAAACTGAATCCATCACACCCAAGCAGAGCATGTTCCTTTTTCCCTGAAAAACACACTCTGGCCACAAGAAATGCAAGGCTCATGGCTTTAGCACATTTCCCACAAATCAATGTCTACAGTGTGCTGAAAAGAACGAGCCTCTTACTGATCAAACCAAGAGCCTTATTTCTACCTGTTAAACAACATCTCTGTCTGTCAGCAGAGTCCAGAACAGAGGAGCAGACAGACTGTATGTAAATCAATCCAAACTTTATTTCTAATTGAATTCTGCAAAAATGAACCTATGTACAGGAAGAACTATATACATCAAAAAATAAGTCTCTACTTCGCCTACTTTGCCTATTCTCCAAGATCCATCTGAGTCTGTCCTGAGAAGCAGACACACTCATATGTAGATGGGAAAATACAGATCTGGAGTAAGTTCCATTCGACATGTTGGGCACGCCCCGACAGTCTCCAGGGCAACAGGGAGGCACCCGCTGCAGAAGAGGTGGCCACACATGGTTGCCACAATCAGTCGGCCACTTTGCACAATCTGGAAGAAAGAAAACCACAACATGTGTTGGGAGAAAGAATTGGAGTTTGCTGCTCCATTGGCACCAGACAAATGAGGCTTTAGTGCATCTGAAATCAGAATAGCAAGGAATCCACAGATCTGCCGGAGTCATTTCACCAAGAAGTGACTTGTGGAGCTTCACAGCAAGGGCTGAGCTTCCAGCCAGCTGCCCACAGCATCCCACATCAGCCAACTGATTTGTGCAGCCCCCCACCTCTGGCTTCCTCCTCCTCCCACATTGCAGAAAGGATCACAACAGGATCCTTACCTCTGAGTAAAAATCCATGCAAATTGGACACCGAATAACAACTCCTTGCTGTGCACTAGAGGGAACAGAATAAGAAAGAACATGCAGCTCTTAATATCACCACACTTCAATGGTTATTGATACATAAAATCTGACATAATCACACAACTGCACTGACAAGCCATGACACATTTCCTGTGAAGAATCCTGCTGTCTTTGACTCCGTTTGCTGCATTTAATGAGGTTTTGGTATTTTCCTGCCCAGAGGAAAAGACTGTCCTGGTTTCACTAGAGGAAAGGTGTAGTCAGTCACCCAGTTGTGGGATTTGAAGCAAGTAATCCCCATTCTTTGCCATACCCCCACTTCCAACTCTAAGGGTGTATGCAATGTTGTACATCTGCCCTGGGTTGCCTTTTTCTCTCAAAATGCAAATGGTATCATTTGATCATCATGCACCATGGGAGAGGGAGGGAATTCAGCAGAGTAACCAGGCATAGCTGTATTGCTTAGTCATACACAGAAAAGAAGGCACAAAATTCTGTGTTTGGTAGGCCATGAGCCATACTCACTGTGAACGTGCAGTTCCCTCCTCTGCTGCTCCCTGTTCTGCAGGGCCTGAGTCAGCCACAGGTGCATCATTAGCTCCTGTTCCATTACCAGAGCCGTCCACCTGTTGGCATCTGTCCAGGGTGGCATTTGTCCTTCGCTGCTCATAAACTGTAATTTAATTTTCATAAGTTCTATATGATGCAAGATGTAGAACATGGAGAAGAATTCTTAAGAAAGGATGCTCTTTGTATTGATATATTTGATCTTTGAATATTTTCAAGCCAAATCAACTGAAAGGGAGATTTTATGCATTAAATAGACAGCAATGAACAAACAAGCACTAAGTGATGCCCATGGGACAGAAAAACAAATTCCTTGTAGATAGAATTGCCTTGTTAAGGTTCAGGGCTTGATATGCTTCAAGGAGCTCAGACCTAGGGGAAGGTTAACACAGCTCAGGGAGGAGGATGCCCACAGAGAGTGGACACAAAGATGGCAGAGTTGAGGGCCAAAAGGACATCTGGCACAACTCCCAAGATAAGGAAGAAAGTAAGAAACCCAAATCTCTCCTGAAATCAGCTCTGACTGGTCAAAAGTAATTCCTGCAGGGGCAGATTGCAACCTGCAATTCATGGAGCAGCAACCCAAGAAACTCCCCAGCCCAAAAGAAGAGAGAGAGTCAGCAATGGACTGAGTGGAATAATTACAGTGAGAAGTGACACTGCTGTTAACCAAAAGAGTTATAATACTCACTATGAAGAATAGTCACTAAGAAGATAACCAAGCCACTTGTCACAAATTAATGCTAATTCCTTTGTTTGCTAAAATTTATAAATAATAAAAGTTTTGATAATGGGTGTATCTGATTTGTGAAATACCACTGAGCATCCAGACAGATGCAACCCTCACATAAACAATCAGTGTCTCTTAGAAGTGTAGAATGATTGACCTTCTGTACCCCAGTAACAAATCCAATTTTTGTGGACAACATATTGGCCAAGTTTGAGGGAGATCAATTTTTAATGGCCTGATCTGTAACAGCCAAAGGATCAAGAAATCCTGTTTGTGTTTTAACTCTCAGAAACCACAGGTAACAATGACCTCTGCAACTCCAGTTGTTATTGTCCATGTGATAATAATCAGTCACCAATCAATTAAAACTGTAGAAAGAGTCACCACATTACAGTTCCTTCTGCCTAAGCATCCAGCTACAGCTTTTATTGCAGGGATTTTCTGCTGTGACTGATAAAGGCCATCACACACACATGGTATCTGTTCTCTAAGACACTTGCCAGAGGCTTTAGGCCTGTCCTTTGCCTATTGCTAAAAGCAGTTTCAATCCTCCTAGTGTTTCATGGAAGAGAACAACTAAAATAACAATTACATTTTCTATAGAACTCCCTTACCACTGATAAAACATCAACTCACCTTCAAGAAGCTTCCATTGATGCAGATGGGAAGGGAGAGAAAAGAAGACACAGTTAGATTAGGTGAGCTCCCCTGGTGCTGCATGCAAACCTCAGCTCAGAGAGCAGTTAAAGCAGAGCATGGGAGGAAGGGTAGGGTATGCCCCTCTAAGTTTGGGTAAGAACATTCAAAGCACTAGCACAAGGAGCTGCTGCTCTGAAAATGAATAAGTGGATGCTGCTGATTCTTCTTCCGCTACTGCCACAAGGTAGAAACAGAGGCAGCTTAGGAACCCCCTGAACACCCTCCTCCCTCCTCCCCGTTCCTGATCCCTATTTCAATTTGGCCTGGAGATGTTTCTTTCATTCTTTCTCCCCCAAACTGGCAAATTCTGCGATGATACCCTTCACACTTCGTGTCAGATGAATGGCTGCTGAAGAAAGGAAACCACAACAGGAATTGGGAATAAAGAATTCTAGCAGTCACTGCTAGATCTGCAAGAAACACAGAGATCTGCCAGTGACACCCTGGCAATGGCTTCTCCCTCTACAGATACCACCAAGAAAGGACTTGGAGGGATGTGAAGGTTGGAGCTTCCCAGCAAGGGCTGTGCTTCCAGCCAGCTGCCCATGGCACCCACCTAAAACAACTGAGTTGTGCAGCTCCCTTTCTGTCCCATCCCTGCCCCTCCCACAAATCTCAAAGGACAACAACATCTGGATCTTTACCTGTGTGTAGCAACCCTTGCAAATTACACAGAGGAGACTTCCAGAGGGCCTTCTGTTATAGAGAAGAGATGCAGAAAGAACATGCAGCCATTAATTTCTGCATGCATGACAGGTTAGTGATACAAAAATGCCAGAAAATGTATCATCTCTTATTCTGATTTAGCAACCTCCCTGCCCAAGAGCGGAATCATTTCAATTTCTTCGATATACCTCAGGCTCATCAATGTCTCTCAATTGTTACCGAAAGATACATTCAATTTCATGAACACAGAAGAAAAGCCATAAAGCTTGGCAGAACCCTGTTTCTACCATGTATCAGAAATGAGACTTCGAAGAGACTTTATTAATCACTTACAATTCAATATCTTGTGGCTCCTCTTCATTCTCATTGGCAGGTACTTCATCTGTGTTCTCTGCTGCTCTGGAACCAAGTGGGTATGGCTGGCTGTCTTCCAAGTCCTGCAATGCGTTCACAATGGAGACATATTAGGAGCTGTCTGAATAATCCCGAACCACCTGCTCTCCTGTATCAGTTCCCTAAGTGGATTTGCCCTGGAGTATTTTCTTTCCCTCTTTCTCCCCAAAAAGGCCCAATGATTAGTCTAAACACTTGGTGTTAGATGGACAGCTGCTAAACAACAGAAACCACAGCAGGAATTTGGAGCCAAGAATTACAGTTAGCCACTCTACTGGCACCAGGCAAACAGCACTTGGAGTATGTGCAGTCTGACACTCAATGCCAGAACTACAAGGAACACACAGATCTGCCAGTGCCATCCTGGCAAGGGCTTCTCCCTCTACAGACACCACCAGGAAAGGACTTGGAGGGACGTGCAAGTTGGAGCTTCCCAGCAAGGGCTGTGGATCCTCACCTCTGGGTTGTCATCCTCCCAATTCAGAGGACTAAGGACACTTTCTGTCCAGGCACTAGAGGGAGAAGAACCAGCTGTCAATTTCACAGTGCACAGAGGGTTATCAAAACATAAAAATTGCAGATACTGAAACAGCCCTTTATTCTGATTTTGCAACATCCCAGCCAAGAAACACAGTCAGAGCAAGGGCTGCTATGTACTGCAAGTATTTCAGTGTATCCCAATCAATAATATAAGAAACATTCAATAAAGAATTCCTGAATGGAGAAGAAAAGTTTTTCCTGGATTTAGTTGGGGATTTTTTCCTCATTTGTTCCTTTCCAGACAGGCCACTATGATTCAAATCAGATTCCATTATACAGAATCAAGCAGAATCAAACAGTTTGGGGGAAAAAAACTACTGTGTCTACCATGTATGAGAAATTACACTTTGGAGAGACACTTTGTCTGTCACATACCTATCGTCATCTCTTGCTTCCTCTTTGTTTTTACTCGCCCATAGCTTAGCAGAACCCTCAGCCTCTCTGGAACCAAGTGGGTAACGATGTAACTCTTATTCTGATTTAGCAACATCCCAGCCCAGCACCACAACCGCTCCCCGAGCTGCTACGTACTGCAAGCATTTGAGCATAGATAAATCCCTACTGGAATAAATATTCAACCATGACTTCATGAAAAGAAAAAGGTTTCAGTTGGATTTTGCTGTGTGTTTTTTTAGATTATTTTACTTACTTCTCTTCCAGACAGGCCACTATATTGCAGGACTGAAGTATTTGTACAGAGTTAAGCAGAACCCAAAAGCTTGGCAAAAACCCCTTTTGGTCACCTATCTGAAAGTAGACTTTTGATGGACACTTTCTCTCTTTCATCCCTGTCATCATCTCGTGTCTCCTCTTCATCTGCCCTCTCCTGTGGCTCAGCTGACTTCTCTGCTGCTCTGGAAAGATGTGGCTGCTGCTGGCTCTGCTCCCTGTCCTGAAATGGGGTAGAGATGGAGGCACTTAGGAACCACCTGAACACTGCACTTCCTGCCCCCCTATTTCAGCTCCCTAAATGAATTTGGGCTTGAGCCGTTTCTTTCCCTGTTTCTCTCTCCAGCTAGCAAGTTCTCCTGTGATAGCCTGAACACTATTTATTGTATGAACAGCTCCTGAAGAGGAAAAAGCCTATACCCAAACCTGCTCTTGTGTTTGGTGCAAGTGGAGCTGGGTCATGAAAATTCTGTTGTAAACTTTGAGGCCTTTGCATTTGCAAAGCTTCAGGAAGAACTCTGTCAGGATGTAACTCATCTGTTGTGTTTGCTGCATTTCTGCTTTGCACAGCAGCAGTGGCATCCCAAACTTGAGCAGATAGACTGCACTGTGGGCTGGATCAAAGCATATTCCTTCAGAATAGTAGGGGGAAATGAAAAATTTCCAAATGTGCCTTTTAACGATTTTGCGGATTAAGAAACAGAATTAGTGTGTATCCAGTCAGCTCTAGGTGCATTTTATACCTCAGCAACAGGGGTATTTTAAAGTGATGCTGCAGATGAAATATTTCTTCCTTGAGAATCCAAAGACTTCCTGTGCTCTCCTTTAAATCACTGCAGCAACAACCACTTTTCGGTTGTTCACCCACTCCTATAAAGCCATTGTCAGGCATGCACGTGTGTTCATCAATGTGTTTCGGTTTGACTGGGAAATGTGTCTAAAGAAGTAAATTGGAGCCATCTTTCTACCTTTGAGGTCTAGGTACTCCGTAAGATTCCAAAAGAAAGGCAAGAAAACTAATTAGAATGCAAGATGGAGAGGAATATGCCTGTCCTACTTACCACAGGAGACTCATCATCACTGATAATAATGATGACCTCAGGCACAGAAGATTCACTGGTGACATCTATGAGTTGTCCAGCAGCTGAAAAAAGAGAAGGTTAGAATCAAGACCAGAGATTGCAGAGGAATGAAATGGGCTGCCACTGAGGAACAGGTTGAGGTTGAATTCACTCTCTGCCCTGGCTCATTTTTACAAAAACATGTCCAATATTTCACCCAAGCTTTGCCCTCAACAGTCCACAGGGAGCACTGCCAGCCCTCTCCTCTGAAGGGGAGACACTAGAGGCAGAGCAGCTGAGCTCCTCTCAAGTTCTGTTGGATGAAAACAGAACAGCTTATGGGAGGTTCACACCAACAGGGGAATCATCTCACATAGGGGAATGTTTAGCACACAGGAGAAAAAAAATAACCAGCAATAGAGAGGATTCTAACTTCACACTACCATGTTGTATACAGTCCCTGAAAAGATGGGCCACAGCTAATGACAAATTTTCCATGTCTTTGTCCATCCTGGGACACCCCAAACTTCGCTTGCCACCTCCATTGTGGCAGCTGCAGTGACTGCCAGCTCATCAGAACACACCTTCAGGTGTTTGAGCAGCATTTGAGGACCTCTGCTACACATATTATCAGTCACTAGCAGCCAATGAAGTGAGCTCCATAACAAACCAAAACAGTTGTCACATGACTTGTGTAGGGATGATGCACCAGGTGCTTCCTCAAACCCAAGGTTTCCCTTCCTCCCCAGTACAGGGCCTAGAAACTGGGAAAAGCACATTGCCAGCAGGTCCTCACCCTCCAGAACACTTCCTGCTCTTACCAGGCTCCAAAGCAGGTGTTCCTCTTTCCTCAAGGTCCGTTGGGTCTGTCTGCCAAGTTCCATCTGGGCCAGAGGGCTGCAGCTTTCTCCATTTCTGAGCTGGTCTGGAATCAGCTGCTCCTCCAGGGCGCTTTCGCTGACGCTGTGAGAGAACAAAGCATTAACATTTTTGGTGGTAGATGTAATAACACCGCCCTTGGTTTTTGAAACACCTCTGACAGCACACAAGGATACAGAAAACACTCCTGCAAAGGTCGGAATATGCATCAAAGAGTGCTATCAACCATTCCCTCTTGAGCACATCACCTCAGAGAAAAGGCATCACCCCTGATCTTCGACAAGCTGCCTGACCAGGAAAGAGCCTGTTCCAGTGGTTTGAAATTGAGAAGACCCGTCCCCAATTCCATCAGGTTGCTGCTCACACTGTAAGCATTTCTGAACTATTACTAACACCCAGAGAGATTCAAAACCTTAAGTATTGCAGAACATGAAGTTACATGAAGTTTTCAAGGGTTTCTGTTCCTATGCATTTGCTACATACTCTTGAAATCGTCTCTAGAAGTTCCCTGGAAAATGTTTCAAGAATCAGATTTACATTGAGTAGCAAAGTACTTACTGAGCTCATGGTGTTCTATGATCAAAAAGCACCAGCAAAGTAAGTAAGACAAACACCAATAAAGGAATGCCAGGGATGTGATCAATCCCTGAGATTCCTTTAGGCAGCCCACTGCATATTTTTTGCAGTTAGAGAAAGCAAGTCTTCGAAACCTATCAGAAAAGTAGGGGGGAGATTATCTATTTGGAATGCCAATTTTCTTGAACAATCCCAAGCCTCGACACTCCCATTCCCAAGCTTCCAGTTGCTGTCCAAAGCTGGATGGGAAGTCCGTAGCTCTGGTATTTGAGGCCACCTGTAGCCCATCCTGCAGCCCAGCTCAGCCCCTCCGCAGCAGAAGCCCTTTCAAGACTTGCCTGCACTCATCTGTACGGTCAGTCCAGAGTTTGGCTCGCAAATGGCACCAAATCTCTCTCTATTCCCAGCCGGGATGGAGAAGACAGATGCTCCGTGTCTGCTGCGCAGCAGAGAATCCGTCAACTGGCTCAAGGATCTCTGTGTTAACAGACCCTTGGGACAAGGAGTGCCCCTGGCAACCGGTTCAAATATTCCATGCCCAGGTAACCAGTGTCCCTTTTGCCCACCCATGGAGTTCCAGAAGGAGGTTCCAGATGAGATGGAGGCACCTCATCCATCACCTGGTTCTGCTGCCATGCACTAGATCAGGGTGCTCAGGGCCCTGTCCAGACTGGCCTGGAACATTCCAGGGACAGGGCATCCACAGCTTCTCTGGGCAGCCTGTTGCCATGTCTCAGCACCCTCACAGTCCATCCGAACATGCAATGGAATCTCCCCCTTTCCAGTCCCACCCCTGCCCCTTCCCCCATGGCTCCCTGCCCCCTCTGGGCTCTCAAGGCCGCACTGAGGCCTCCCCGGACCCTGCTCCTCTCCAGGCTGGACAGCCCCGGCTCTCCCAGCCTGGCTGCATTGGACGGCTGCTCCAGGCCTCCACACATCCCCAGGGCTCCTGCGGCCCTGCTCCACAGGCACATCCCGCCTGTGCTGGGCACAGCTGGACACGGCTCTGCAGTGGGGCCTCAGGGGCAGAGCAGGGCAGGCCTGCACCTCCCGCCGCCCTCAGCCTCAGCAACCTGAGCAGCACTGCAGCTTCTGTGCCCAAAGAAACCCCACCAAAACACACCTCCCCAAACCAAAATCAAATTTACATCCTTCCTTAACCCTCCTCCTCCACGTTTGTTTGTCTATTGCTGTTTGAACTCTTGCAGTACTGTCTTAACTTTAATCGTAGTAAACAGCAATTAAAACATAATCAGTTTGTTGGTTTTTTTCCGCACTGTTGAAATCCTAACCCTTCGGATCCTTATTTAAAATATCTCAAGTCTTGACATTGTCAGGTCTTCAACTAAGTAATCTCACGATTATAAGCCTTACCTGATTATAAGCCGCACTTCCGGGTGTTGGCAAGTTTTCCTTCTTTGTCCATACATAAGTTGCACGTTACAATACAGAGTGTGATCAAAGGTATCTATTCTATCACCATCTGTTGAGGGTGTGGCCAGTGATACATATATCCGCAGGAGATACTCTGCTAATGGGCCATCCATTGAAACCAGGTGGGCATTGTTCTTTATGTTTTCACAACCCATCCTTCCTCCAGAGAGTAATTTTCTGCTAATGGCCCACTGAGTCCCACTGTGTGACTGATAAAATTACTGCATCCCATTGGAAGTTGCTCCAACCAGGGAGAAGAGCCCAGCATTTCTTACCAAGATAAAAACAGAGGTTTTGGGACACTAAGGGAGCCCCTTTCTCTACTGGACTACAGAGGAATACCGGACTTCTCTACACCACCACTGGACCTTTAGAGGGAAACTGCACCTTCTGCAGGAGCACTGCTCCAACTGAGCCACATCTGTCACTCCAGGAGAACTGCAACCACCATTTAATTAAACTGCTGCCAACACCCTGCCTGACAGGGTGTCAGGCTGTACTCTGACTTTGTCAAGGTTTGGAGTTTGTTTCTTTGTAGTACTGTATTTCTATTTTAATTTCCCTAGAAAAGAACTGTTATTCTTAATTCCCATATCTTTGCCTGAGAGTTCCCTGATTTCAAAATTATAATAATGTGGAGGGAGGGGGGTTTACATTCTCCATTTCAAAGAGAAGCTCCTGCCTTCCTCAGCAGACACCTGTCCTCCAAACTAAAACAGCAACTTTTCGTTTTTTGTCCATATATAATCCGCACCTGATTATAAGCCGCATTTTGGGTTCGGACCAAAACTTTAGTCAAAATGGTGCGGCTTATAATCGTGAAATTACTGTACTCCTCCACCAGAATTTCCCATTAAGTTTCAGAAGGTTTGCTCTGCTCCCTGTTACAGCACTTTCCTTCTGAGGCCCTGCTCTGCTACAAAAGATGACACAGCAGAAGAAGCAAAATTAACATCCAGGTTTCCTTCTAGCCACTTTTCCACAGGACCTGTATTACGAGGGATGGGCTGGGGCTCCTCCGAGCAGCTGGGAACCCATCTCAGCCATGCCAGATGCAGGGATGTTCCTCAACCCCTGGTCCCATTGGGTGTTCTGTGGTGTGGGGAGAAAGGTGGGAATGGGCCCAGTGCTCTGGAGAGCACAAGGATGTGTTCAGCTCATGATCTACACAAGGAGTCTCATTTCTTGAAAAATTTTCAGTTGTTACTATTAATCTTTTTGGGTAATTAACAACATTTTGAATGTTGAAGAATGGGTGGAGATGATTTTTCCAATTTTTAAAAAAATTCCAAACGAGATTAAACGCTTTATATGAAAATGCTAAGAATGCTAAAGCTATTCCAAGTATACATGTTACATATGAATAATTAAGCACCTTGTATGAGTCCCAAAGCCCTGAATATGAGAAATGGACATTGTAAATATGCTGTCTCTCTGGCCTGGGCTTTCAATGCTCAAATAACCTTAATTCCTATATGCCTACAGTTCAGGGATGGAATGAACCGAAAATGTGCATTTCCTTCTGCTTACAACTATGCAGCAGGACTAAAACCAGAGCTTGAACTCTTCAGTTTTCTTTTCCTAATCAATTCTTTCTTAGATCAATAGTTTCTATAAAATTATATATAGATATATATACACATATATTTGTATAAATAAATATGTATATGTGTATAACCATCGAACAGGTTGCTTACCAATCTATAGAAAACTTCTAAAGAAACTTCCCTCAGCTGAACTGATGGTGTTGAACCCTAGTAAAATCCTTTTCAACCGATTATATAATCAGCTGAGTGCCATTTTATTGCAGATTGCAAATTTACTTGATCACCATCAGTTGTCCAAGAAAAACATCATACTACAGGGACGTGAAGGCCAAGACTGTATGTATTAAGTGTGCCAATCACACTGTGGGACAGGGCTCTAATGTCCCAACAGGGGACTTGATAAAAATCCCATCTCTACACTGGGATTTCTAGTTGGGGCCAATGTGGAGCGTGACACACCACCACTCACCTGGAAAACCAACAACCAAACATCGGTGGTCCAATGTTATTCTATGTGGTTCCTAGTGATAGTCACAGTAACACGGTGATTTTCTTACACGAGCAAGAGAGAGCATTTATTGAAGGAAATAATGGATTTTAAAAGTGCACATCATGGAAAACAATTTAAAGACATTTCATTGGACAGAGGAGAAACACCCTTTTAAAACCACACTCCATTAAGTAGAGTCACACACACTGCAGGTGTTATAATCTTTGTTTTGGGTTCCTCGTCCTTGAGAAGGCTGAGAGCACAGCTCCAGCAGCTCGAGAAACTGGCTGCTTTCTTGGTTCCCAGGCCAACATCTCACCTTTTTAGTTTTAAAAAGAAAGAAAGAGAAGTATTCCTAATACTTTGCAGGGCCCTTTGCAAAGAAGAACGAACACAATTAAGGAGGCCTTGGAATATCTTGAGTAACAAGGACCTGGTGTCTTCCTCTGCATGAAAACCCATCACCAAGTGAATTACAACAGTGAGAAATTCACCACTAAGTGATAATTCTAATACAATAGAGAAAACTGCCTTCACCAGAACATATAGTAACTGTTCAAACATGAACAGATGAACATTCCCTGCTTGTGGAGGGATCATCTGGTCAGTGCTGTCATCTGGTTGGTGTTTGGTGAATTGGCCAGCATGTGAAAGCTGAAGTGATCGCGCTCTGCCCCTGGCAGGACAGGCCAGGGGAGACAGCTTGCAGGTCATCAGCAAGGACTGAGATGTGTCTCAGCTGAAGCCTGTAAAGAGGCAAAAGTGCTTCACAACAGGATTATTTAGATCTTTTCTTTCTCTTTTTCCAATCCCGCTGAATTGTCAGCAATTCTTTATCAGAGACTGGATTGAGATGACCAACACCTGCCCCAACATCCACTTTCCCAATACCCATCGTAGGAATGGGACCAGCCCTGGCTGCTCCCCTTTCTGAAATGAAGCCAAAGCCATTGCTGCAGTCAGCAGAGGGTGGGAGTGACGAAGGAACTGAAAACACCGATGGGGGGTTCCTTTCAGGCAGGCAAGCAGTTCTCCTCTGGCTGGTGAGGTGGTTGAACCCAGTGAAGAGACCATCGCTTCCAGGTGAATGAGCGAGGAATCTGGGGGGAGCCTTTTCACTGTCATAACCTTTACACAAGGAAAGAAGTTCAGCTGATTTGAGGCTCAACTTCTCCAACCATTCTGGCATTTTGCAATTCACATGGAATTGGATGAACAAACAGACCGGCTACATTGATGACAAATTTCATTTTGCATGTTACAAATTTTTGAACCTCATCAAAATAATTCAACAACAAATTGTATTTCAGATCCCGTGAGTTCTGAATAGGAGACAATCAAATTTGGCCAAATTCCAGTATGGTTAATTCTATTTTGCATGTATAAAACTTCCTTTCACTTAAATTGGAAAGAGCTATTTTTATTCATTTCTTGTACCCAGATGGTTGTGTAACATTGCTAGTACCACTGTAGTGGATTTTTGCATCTAACCCTCAATGCAAAGATGCATTGCAGCCCACTGTTAAATAGTCTTTTACTCATCCCTATACTCACCTGTCCATGCAGTAAAGAGATTTTTTTCCCCTCACTTTTAAACTCAGCTAAAAATCTTCAATAATTTGAACTGTGCCAAGTAAAACAAAGCAAAATTATTATATTGGAATTTATGTCACTTATTTTTCCAAAAAGAAAGTATTGCCATTCCCTGTGCCTACACTGGGATCTTCAGGATTCAAAGACACAGCTGACCCCATCCCAGTAGTACTGGAGTATGACAGAGAAGCCAAAAAGGGAGTTGAAATGAAGAACCATCTTTCCAAAGAGATGACGGTGAGGGAGGAAAAAAAATAAAATTATTAATACCATGCAGAATATAAGGTAGTTAATAATGCTGACCCATCTGCAATCAATCTAAAGCAAGGAGTACTCCAAGGAACAAACTCTGCTTGCCCAGCAGGAGCAATACCACGCCCATTCTGGAAGAAGAACCTAAAGGAAGCGGTTTCACCTTTTGGGTAGGGGCACTGTTCAAGTTTTATTTCTGACCTGAAAAGGTAAATTATAACGAAGAGTCTTCTTAGTTGTGGTGCCTATTGATGAATTAAGCTTAGGTAAGGGCATTTTAGATTTTTGGTAAAGTAATTTGTGACTTATAATTTAGAAGGGCCAAGTAAGTTTCAGTTGTTTAGAGGTTGTGTTGCCTGTCAGTCTATTTCCTTTTGGGTAGAGGCACCGTTGAAGTTTTTTTTCGGCCTGAGAAATGGGAGGTTGTTACAGCAGGAGGGCAAGCCCTTCTAAGGAGAAGGTTAGGAACATTCCCCCTGGTAGTCCTCTTGGACAATTGCTGGATAGATGGGAGACCCTAATGGTAACAACGGGTCTAGACAAAATCAAATTGGTATATTATTGCACGAAGGTTTGGCCCCAATTACAAATGCAAGGGGAATGGCCTTGGTATGGGACCCAAGACCAGTGGTTATGTACACAATTAAACCAGTATTTAAAGAACAAAAGTTGTCCCGATATGGAACAACTGGCTTGTGCCACCTGTTGGCAAGAAATTGCCACAGGCTGGGATAATGCCAAGATATACAAATTACAAAAGAACAAAAAGGACGAAAAAGAGGATGAGGAGGTAAGGGAAACAGGCAAGAGATGGGACCCCCTTTAATATTTACCACCTCCTCCTCCTGTCTATCCAGCATTGTCTGAGGCCCCCCCTTCCAGCTCCTTCAGCTACGCTTCAGGTTTCTTCTCCCACTGAAACCCTAGTACCCCCACTGATTGCTGGCAATAAACCTCCACTCCCATCCCCTACAGAGCCTAACATCTCTGTCTCTTTGCCATCAGCGACCCAGCCATTAACTGCCCCTAGTGTTCCTGTCCAAAACCCAACTCCTTCACCTACCCCGTCCACTGCCCCAACCTCTATTCCTCATTTGCCCACACTACCAACCCCTTCTGTTGTTCCTTTACCTACAACCTCGACCTCATCCCCAGTGTCCCCTGTAATATCCTCCCCCTTGCCCAATACCCTTCCTTTTCCTCTCCCGCACTGGGAACTGAACCCACAGGCATTGAACACTAACTCAGCCCCTAACACCTCTGTCCCCCAAGATAGCGCTCGGGGGAAGAACCTTACTATCACACCAGGTCTAGGGCATCGAGGGCAGAGAGACTCTTCCCCCTTAGAGAGGTCCCTATGGGTAGAATGGCTGGAGGAGTAGGATTTGTGAATGCTCCATTGATGGCTTCTGAGGTTCGAGGATTCAAGAAGGACCTAGGGAACTTGGTGGAGGATCTGATAGGAATCTCGAATCAGGTTGATCAGTTTTTGGGACCTAATATTTATACATGGGGGGAGTTGAATTCCATCCTTAACATATTGTTCTGCCCTGAAGAGGTTCGGATGATTCGGGCAGCTGGCATGAGGATCTGGGATAGGGAGAATAGGTTAGGGCCCCCAGGAGACAACAAAATGCCCCTAGTAGACCCAGGGTGGGATCCAAACCGGGAGGAAGGTAGGAGGAACGTGCAAGATTACCGGTCTCTTATGGTCAGGGGTATAAGAGAGTCCGTTCCCCGAAGTAATAACACCAAGTTGACCTTTGATAGTGCTCAAGAAAGAGATGAGGCCCCAGCCACTTGGCTTAACCGGCTAAGGAGAAACTTCCAACTGTACTCCAATATTGACCCTGATAGTCCAGAAGGCCAGGTACTATTAAAAGTACAATTTGTCACCAAGTCTTGGCCTGACATAAGGAGAAAATTAGAGAAAACGGAAGATTGGCAAGAGAAAAATATAAATGAGTTGTTAAAAGATGCTCTCAGGGTATATCAAAGAAGAGGAGAAGAAAAGGTAAAAACAGATGCACGAGTCATGATAGCTGTGGCCAGAGAGAGCTTAAGGGCAAATCAAGATCAACCAAAACCCTATGTTAAAGATAATGATTATAGATCAAGGCTTCCCCGTGGAAGATCCAGAGGTGGAGCACTGTCAGGGGCTAACAGAGAGTGTACTGATTATGGGAGGCTCAAGGTATCACCTATGAGTAATCAGAGGTGTTATTTCTGTGGGGAACCAGGACATTGGAGGAGGGACTGTAAGAAACTCGCACTCAATGAAGCGATAGCAGAGGAACAAAAGGCCCTGGAGAGAGTTTTGAGGGGAGATGACTAGGGGTGTCAGGGGCTCTATAAATTAGGGGATCCAATGAGCCACCAGGAAGAGCCCTTGGTAAACTTTGAAGTAGGTCCCCAAAGTGAAGAATTTGAATTTTTAGTGGACACAGGAGCCGATCGATCCAGCATGAATGAGCTCCCCCTAGGAGTTACCATTGGAACAAGGGTCTGTGAGGTATTAGGGGCAGAAGGGAAACCATTCAAAACATCTGTTCTTGAGAGAGTGGAAATCAAGGGAAATTCTAGACAATGTCTAGCTGATTTTATTTATTTACCCCATCTAGAGAGATGCTTGTTAGGAAGAGATCTTCAAGTTCAGTTAGGTGTGGGAATTATCCCCAAGGATGGAAAGATGGTGGTCAAAATCATGAAATTAACTCAAGTGGATATAGAAGAAATTCACCCCAGGGTCTGGGCAGAAGAAGGAAAATATGGCTATCTTAATATTCCACCAATCCATATGTTGAAATGCAAAAAGATACTCCCCCCATTCGAATCAGACAATACCCAATATCCCCAGAAGGGAGGAAAGGACTAGGGCCTGTAATCGACCATCTGCTGAAGGCAGGAATTTTAGAACCATGTATGTCCCCCCATAACACTCCTATACTGGCAGTTAAGAAAGCAGATAACAAATACAGACTGGTTCAAGACCTAAGAGAAGTTAATAAAAGAACCATTACAAGGCACCCAGTGGTATCCAATCCATATACCCTTTTAAGCCAAATCCCACAAGAACATGCTTGGTTTACAGTTATAGATTTGAAAGATGCCTTCTGGGCATGTCCCCTAGCAGAGGAATGTCGTGACTGGTTTGCATTTGAATGGGAAGATCTAGATAGGAAAAGGAAACAACAATTAAGATGGACTCGTTTACCTCAAGGGTTCACAGAATCTCCAAACCTTTTTGGGTAAGCTCTGGAGGAGTTACTTGAGCAATTTGTCCTGGGAGAAGAGGTACAAATTCTACAATATGTAGATGATTTGTTAATATCGGGGAAAGAGCAGAATGAAGTGAAAACAGCTAGTATTGGACTTTTAAACCTTCTAGGTGAAAGAGGTTTGAGGGTTTCTCGGGACAAATTACAGTTTGTAGAGATTGAAGTCACATATCTTGGCCACATCATCAGAAGGGGATATAAGAGGTTAAGTCCTGAAAGAATTGCAGGAATCTTGTCTATCCCCGCCCCTAAAACTAGGCGGGATATAAGGAAGCTCTTAGGTCTATTTGGGTACTGCAAGTTGTGGTTAGACCAATATACCCAGAGTGTTAAATTCCTATACGATAAATTAGTTAATCCTGAGCCAGTAAGGTGGACAACAGAAGATGAAGAGCAATTACAAGAATTAAAAGATAAATTATCCTCAGCACCTGTACTAAGCCTACCAGATCTTAAGAAGGGTTTTGAGTTGTTTGTTAACGCCAAGAAAGGAATAGCATATGGGGTGTTGACCCAGGAATGGGGAGGGAGTAAAAAGCCAGTTGCATTTTTATCAAAATTATTAGACCCAGTGGCTAGAGGATGGCCGACCTGTTTACAAGCGATTGCTGCTACAGCCGTCCTACTAGAAGAGGCCCAAAAATTGACCCTACAAGGAAAAATCAGAATACATACACCACATGACCTCAAAACAGTCCTAAGCCACAAAGCCCAACAGTCGCTGACTGACTCTCGAATATTAAAATATGAAATCATCCTGATGAACTCTGAGAATTTAGAATTAAACACCTCTAAAAGTTTGAATCCTGCACAATTTCTATCTGGGGAACCCCTAACTGATTTAGAACACGATTGTATCGAATTAATAAACCTACAAACGAAAGTAAGGGAAGATCTGGAAGACACCCCTCTGCCATATGGGAGGGTCTTGTTCACTGATGGGTCCTCAAGAGTAACAGAGGGAAAAACGGCGTCAGGATACGCAGTTATAGAAGGGACAGATATGAAGGTTGTGGAAAGGGGGAAGTTACCGTTGAAATGGTCTGCTCAGTGCTGTGAGATCTACACACTGAAAAGAGGATTAGATTTGTTGGAAAAGGATCAGGGAACTATTTACACCGATTCACAATATGCGTTTGGGATTGTTCATACATTTGGTAAGATCTGGGAGGAACGAGGATACTTGAATTCGAAGGGAAAGAGCTTGGTACATAAAGAGTTAATAAAATTAATACTTGAATCCCTATATAAACCGCAGAAATAGCAGTAGTGCACATCAAAGGACATCAGAAGGCAGACACTTTTGAGGTGAAAGGAAATCAATTAGCAGAACCAAATGGCTAAAGAAGCAGCTTTAGACCTGGAAGAGCCAATAAAAATCATAAGATTGGAGGAAACACCAAGTCAAGGAGACGGAGAAGGAAGACCAACTTTTGGTGAAAAGGAGCTGTGAGAAATAAGAGGGTTAGGATTACATCAAGGGGAACACAGGGAATAGCTAACATCTGATGGGCACAAATTCCTGAATAAAGCCTTGGCCCGGAGACACTAAGGGAGCCCCTTTCTCCACTGGACTCCAGAGGAAAACCGGATTTCTCCACATCACCACTGGACCTCTGGAGGGAAACTGCACCTTCTACAGGAGCACTGCTTCAACTGAGCCACATCTGTCACTGCAGGAGGATGCAACCACCATTTAATTAAACTGCTACCAACACCCTGCCTGACGGGTGTCAGGCAGTACTCTGACTGTGTCAGGGTTTGGAGTTTGTTTCTTTGTAGTACTGTATTTCTATTTTAATTTCCCTAGAAAAGAACTTTTATTCCTAATTCACATATCTTTGCCTGAGAGCCCCTTGATTTCAAAATTATAATAATTTGGAGGGAGGGGGTTTACATTCTCCATTTCAAAGAGAAGTTCCTGCCTTTCTCAGCAGACACCTGTCCTCCAAACTAAAACAGCAACTTTTCGTTTTTTGTCCATATATAAGCCGCACCTGATTATAAGCCGCACTTTGGGTTCGGACCAAAATTTTAGTCAAAATGGTACTAACAGAAATACATGAATTAACCCACTGGGGAATTCAAGGAGTTTGTGACCACTTCCTGAGAGAAAACGTATGTATTGGGGTATATAACCTAGCAAAGGCAGTTACAAAAGGATGTGTCATCTGTCAGAAGGTAGACCAAAAGGTTATGAGAAGGGCAACACCAGGAGGAAGAGAGCTAGCTTTGAGACCTTTTCAAAATATACAAGTGGACTTTACGGAAATGCCCCCTATACAAGGATATAAACATTTGTTGGTACTGGTAGATCATCTTACCCACTGGGTAGAAGCCTTTCCCACAAAGAAAGAAACTGCAGAGGTAGTTGCTAAAATAATTTTGGAAGAGATAGTCCCGAGGTATGGACTAGTAAACAATATTGATTCTGACCGAGGCTCGCATTTTACTGCACAAGCCCTAAAAGAAGTAATAAGAGCTTTGGGAATGAAATGGAGGTTACATACCCCATGACATCCCCAGAGTTCAGGAAGGGTAGAAAGAATGAATAAAACCCTCAAAAATGTTTTAACAAAATTGATTTCTGAAACTCAGATGAATTGGCTTAAGTGTTTGCCTCTTGCCCTTCTACGAATAAGAACGAGGCCCCGGTTGGACATAGGAGTGTTCCCCTATGAAATGATGTTTGGACTTCCTTTCCTTATCACTCCTTTCAGTACGGGGAACTACATAGAAGGAGAGACAGCAACCCAAAAATATCTAGAGGTCATTGGGAGAACATTGGGAAATCTTTGGGAAATCTTGGAAAGGATACCTTCCCCAAACTTCCCCGCTTGATGCAGATGTACACCAGATCAGTCCTGGAGATTGGGAGTTAATAAAATCCTGGAATAACCAACCACTAACCCCTAGGTTTGAAGACCCATTCCAAGTGTTACTTACTACACACACTGCGGTGCAGTCCCAGGAACGAGGCTGGACAATCATCTCTCGGGTTAAAGGACCAGTATCACCTCCCAGCAGTGAACCAGAGGAAGGAGGAAGGAGAAGAGGAAGAGGAAGAGGAAGAGGAAGAGGAAGAGGAAGAGGAAGAGGAAGAGGAAGAGGAAGAGGAAGAGGAAGAGGAAGAGGAAGAGGAGCAAATCCTGGAGCAAAGTAGCTCTGTGGAGTCTTTTATCTTTCTGCATCCTCATGTTGAGATAAACTGTAAGGATCAGGAAGGGACCTGGAAAACCAACAGATAAATGTGAAAACAGTCCTAAGCCTTCCCCAGATGTGCCTTGTTGCTGATGTTGGAGGCAGGAATGTGACAACACACTCCGAAGTTCATGCACAAGAGCCAACTTTATTGAGAGCTCTGTTCCTTCATGTAGATCCCAAGGTCTGTGCAGTCAATCCCCATGCGTTGAACCAGCTGCCACCCGGCCAACCAGCCCACAGCTGCTCGTGTCCCCACTGGCCCAGGTCTGCTCTCCAACTGTCCACACTGGTCAAGTTGTAGAATCAAGGTACTTCTATAATTAGTTACCTTTCAGTTATAAAACCAGGATTAATTATAACTATGAAGACTTCAGGCCAGCTGTTGGCCACCACAACATCCAGATATCAGAGTTCCTCCCTCCATTCCCTCTCCCTCTGACTCCCCATGCTGTCTTCCCCTTCCTTGTTTGTTTTCATGAAGTGCAAGTCATCTCTTGGTATCTCACAAGTCTGTTGCTGTTGGTGGGATACCAAAACCTAGTGTGAAAATCCTCAAAGCTTCAAAAGACACCAAAAGCTGCTCCTCATACTCATCTGATATCCAGAGACAGATGTGCTTCATTTTGCTTATCCAAAACAGAAAGAAAAATTATTAATGCACTCTTAGTTATTAATCACATAGTAGAAGGGACAGTGGGTATAATTTCATACTTGTTTTGCATTTTCTGCAATATTAACCTCTTAGTACTTTCACAAATCAATCAAAAGAAGTCCCCTGTCCATTTCCCTGTAATCTGACTGTCATTCCCCAGCAAAAAAAGAACAATAATTAAGAAAGTGAAAATTGATTTACCAAAATATGAGTATTGGTGTAATACCAATACTCAACTGTGATGGACAAAAGACTCTCTAACAATTTAAAGTTAGAAAGGGTATGTTTATTCAGCGCTGGGCAGCAGCATGGGGTAGCCCCCTAATATGCACTGCGAAATTACAGGTGGTCACAGAGTCTATTTATTGACAAAAGGTTTAAACAAATACATATTCATAATACCAGCCCCTCCCATCCCCTGCTTCCTATGGTAATTAGCTTGAATGGCTATTAAGCATGCGTGGTTGGCTTCTTGAATTAAGTCTGGGGTCGTTTTTGTGGGGAGGGGTTTTAAAAGAAGGAAGTAAGGCAAGTCTTCCTCACCCTGACCTTTTCTATTAATGACAATACAAATGGCTTTTGGGGCAACTCCAGTTTTGCAAAGAATGAGTTTCTGGTTGCAATTGTTTGTTCTTTGCACCTAACTACTAGCTTCATCCTTTCCCATTGCAAGCACAGCTAAGCAAACGTAAATTGACAGGCAATGAATTATTTAAGTTTCAGGTAACTATCTCAAGCCTAGCTTTTTAAATTTTTAACTAAAATCCTAATTTCTTTAAGATTAGTGTTTCACTACAAATATTGAATTACAACTCTGATTGGCAGCCTGCTGCTTATTTCAGATTAATGGGCAATATGACATATCCACAACAATGCTCACATCCAGCCTCAGGCGAAAAGCAAAGGAGAAAAGGTTTGTCCAGCAAGTGAGTAAAGGAAATGTGCATGTTGAGAGTTTTTATTCTTTGTTTTTTTGCAAGCAACTTCAGGATGTTATTACTGAAGATATTATACTCCTTGCTCTTGAGTTAAGAGGCTGCACACATTTTCAGCCATCACCCTGCACCCTCTCCTACCATACAAACAGCTGCAGCAAACCATTCTTTGGGCAAAACATACATGGAGAAACAACAGGTAGTTCAGATCATCTCACCATATTCTAAATGAGATTCTCAACTGGCAACTATAACCAAACTAGCCCCATGAGGACATAAACATTGGGGGAAGTAGATTTCTAAAATTTCTGGCAGCAGCATGTCTTATGAATGGAAAATAATTCCTTCTTTAACAGATCATTTAGCAAAATCCCAGTACAGAACTTCTGTAGCAAGGGTAATAAAATATTTTTTTTTGCATCCCATAAAGGTAAAATTAAGTATTAAATCCAGGTAATTTTTTTTAAAAAAGTATTGACTTCACTATCACTTCTGATTCAGTGTTTCAGGTAGATACTCTTGGATTGTTTACAGCCTAAAACAATTTTTATTAAAAAATTGCCTTAAATACGTCCCATATTTCCCTGAGCTAACACTTTCCTGCCTTAATGATAGTGCGGTGTTACATCTAATGCATAAAAGACATACCAGGAGCTATTATTCTTCTCCTTTGTTGCCCTTAAAAAGTGTGACTTTTAGATACGTCAGAGCCTTTTTAAACCTGCATTACCGACAGACAGCTGGGTTTAAGAAGGCCTTTAAACTTGGTCAGAGCCTTTTAAAAGTCATTACCTTGAGTTACAGAAGACCTGGCACATTTTAGCTCAGCGTCTTCATGCTTTGAGTCCTGCCAGAAATCCTGAGCTCTGATGTGTACATACTCTGATCCGTGCTGCAACTCCGCCATTTTAAACCAACCAGTCCAAGGGTGGGCTGAGGGGCAGAGCACCCATGCTGTTCCAAGCCCCTGTGCTACCTGGGGTGTTATTGGAAAATCCCAGTTCTACAGAGATGGGACAACTGGGAGGTGTTCTTTTTAAAAAGATTTTATTCCATTATTAGTCTCACTGAAGGGTGAAACATAAGATATGTAAAACTCTGTGCCATTCTATCAGAAGCCAACTTATTTCTCGGTTACAATGCCTTATGAAAGTTTTTCAGCATATTAGCTTTTGCCACATAATGGTGTTAATCCTTCTAACACCAATCACCTATTATTTTACCCCACTGGTCTTGCTACAATGCATCTTTCACAGTTCTAATTCTTAAAATTATCTGGTCTTTTTGGAAGGCCATTTGAAACCTGTTTCTAATTCAGTCTCTCTCAACATCTTCTCTAAGTCAGCACACCTTATCTCAGAGTTTGCATACAGATGTTCAAGACTGATTGAGCTTTTAGTCAGGCTTTGAGAATCCTTTACAAATCCATTTCTCACATCGTGTTATTTATTCTGGGGAGGTGCAGCCTCATCCCCGAGCCCAGCAGCTCCTGACACCAAGGGAAGGCAGGCAGGGACAAGGAGTGCAAGGACAAACCCAGCCAGGGCCAAGTGGCTGCACATAGGTTTTGTGTGAGAGATGTTGGATCAGAAGGAGCAGAGGCAAAGGAAATCCAAAGATCCATCATGGAATCCTGTCCATGAGCTCCAGAGGCGAGGAGAGATGCTGTGCAGCAGGCATGCAACATCCAGAGTAAGCTGGAGCTAAGAGGAGCTCACCCACTGCCAATAATTCTGGCCACAGGGTAAAAAAATGCTCAGGACAAAACATCAGAGCTGAGAAAAACATACAAACATCTAAAGCATTCTCTTTTCTCTTATGACATGCAGGATATGCATCAGCTAACTCTTTTTATTTGTTTTAAATCCTGATAGCATAAAGAAGCAGATACTGCTAACCTCAGCTGGGTTGAGTTGTCCTTGTGCCTATGTGGTCCCAGTGAAATTAATTTCTATTTTCAAAGAGCAACACACTTCTTTACAAAGAGAAGACAGAATTAAAAACTAGGAATTTTCAAATTTTGTGTATGTGGAATCACATTATCTGCCATGATATTAAAATCTAAAATTGTTTAACAGTGAGATTAATGAGAAAATGTACTTGCCACAGACGACAAAACCAGAGAGTGAAGGAGGTGACTGCGGACACTTTGCAGTTGCATTACAAGGTGAAAAGTGCCTGGTGGAAGAAATACTGCATTGTGACAGCCAAGGCAGTAAATCCTTTTAACAATCCCCCAGGAAAATAATCCCTTTGCCTTAAGGAATGCAGCAAACAGAAAATGATGATATGATAATGATACAGTGAGAATTACCAAGAAGGCAGAGCAACCTGCAGACTGAGTTAATACTTTGTCTCTAATTGAAAAGCTAAAGGATAATAGATGGTCCCAAAGCTCTGCTAGACATTGTGAATGTTTTCTGATAGAAATAGTTGACAAAGGGGCAGCAGAGGTTCACAAAAGCAAAACATTTTCTGTACTCAATGCACTCAATTAGGTGAGTCGATATATAATTTGGCACTTAATATACCATTTGAACATCACAAATGTAAGGCAGTGTTGGCATTGGGGAATGATAGTGGCTAATGAAAGCAAAAATTACTCATAATAGAATGAAGCTAATTTGCACATCATTAATCTTCCTGCCCCATAATTTAAATGCCTAATAACATAAGTCTCTCCCCACGTCTCAGCAGCAGCTGAATAACAGTGCTGTTCTGTAATCTCACACTATGTATTCAATTCTTTTGGAGGAAGGGATGATAATGCCAACAATTATTGAAATTTCTCAGTATTGCTTGCACAGAGCCCTGCTTGTGGTTGCTTTCAGAACCGCGCCTCACTTTAGCCATCTAGGTGGATGTTAGATGTCTTCCTTACAGAAGATTATGCTTTTTTCAGATTAAAACCTTCAGACAGGATAATTTACTTGCTTCAGAAAATGTGGGCTTGTGAGCAGGAATGTGTTTTTTTCTGCAAATCTCTTTGAAAAGCTGCTACTTTCCGTGTGAGGGTGGCTTGAAGAGGGCAGTAGGTGCATTTCATGATCCCATATTGTTTTTGCCATCAGCAGAAGGGTTATGACGCGAGAACTGAAAAACCACCAAAGCCTCAGCCTCATTTTGTCTCACAGAGTTGCCAGGGCTGAAGTACCAACAAACTCACCATCTGCTTGGTGCCACCAAGTGTGTTCCCACCTCGGGAAGGCTTCACACCTGTTGGTGGAGGACAGCCAGGTTGTGTACATCAACACCATAAGTCTGAGTGACATCAAAAAAATCTTGCACCATGCAGATTCTGGAATATTGTACTTTATTGAATCAAGAGCAAAGCAGTTTCTGGTTTGCCACACATAAATGCATTAACTCTAGAGTGTAACCATGTGCCCCCAACAGAGAGAGATACAAATTATGGCTTATATTGCACATTTAAAAACCACCAAATATGTAATAAATACATCTATACATTAAGCATGTTAAAAATGCACCCATTTTATGAAAATCTTTCCAAATATAGATGCACTAAGAGCATTAATATGTCACAACAGATAGTGACAATAAATATGTGCTACATTGAATTGCTTAAACGTAATTACTTATACAAGCTTTTATAAACCATTTTCATTATGATATAACAATTACATATTTAATATTTTTGATATTATTTACCTTACTTTACCTTATTGCTTTGTTCTATTCTATTTTCCTATTATATATGGTCATTGAAAAGCTTTAGAGTACACATATGTATATGACATATAAATATATGTAGATATATACAAATCACATGAAAATCTAGGTTCTAATTTAATCTATTCTAGACTCTAACTTCAGATCAATTCCAACACAACTGGTACAATGCTGAGATAGATATTTCCTTTCCAGGGATAAGGAGAAACACTGGCCATCAGTTGATCCTGGGCTTTGCCCAGAGATTGTGGACACTCCCTCACTACAGAGAGGCAAGAATCACATGAATGCCACCCTAGAAATGGACAGCAAGCAGGAAGACCCTGCTGGAGAAGCCCAAGACCAGATGATCCCACAGGTGATCATTTCAAACATTCCCTCCTCTGGGATTCTGAAATCAACATCTTTGCACCCAATGAAGCTCTGCGAGGGAAACTGGACTCTAAGAAAGAGGTGGGGGCAGTCACAGTCCTGGTGGTAATGGCACTCTCTTTCACAAGTCCCCTGGCCACGGCCTCTTCTGCTACATCAGCTGTGACTCCCCGAGTGCGCATTTCCTCTACAGGAAATTTGTGACAGCAATTGCCACTGCCGGTGAGCAGCGCCTTCTCCATGTCCTGCACACTCAGCTCTGTGTCAGCTTCTCACCAGGCTATAGATTCTCCACACAGAGCCCAGAGAGCAAAAAAAGGCACTAGACTGTTTCTTCTTGCATACTCCCTGAACTTTGTAGCCAGCCAGGACATCTCTGGATGCAGTGCTGGGGAGAATGTTGACACAACCCTGCTCTTGCTGCTGCTGCTGGCACAGTGCTGCTATGCTGCGTTTGCCCTTCCCTCTCTAACCCACATTCTGCCCTCTTCTCCCATGGACTGGCAGGTTGTTCTCAGACTCCAGTCCAGGTAAACCTCTTTCAATCTTCGTTGTTAAGGATCCGTTTGAACCACCAGTACAGATCCACGTACTGACTCATGGCCTGGGAGTGGGCAACAGGATCCATCTCCAGGTCATGGAAGAGGTTGCAAGGGCTGGCCGTTAGGATCTCTGCAGGCAATCTGATCACCTCAGGAAGCCTCCGGTTGCCCACGATGAAGTGATTGAGGCATCTGACTTCTACACATGTGCGAAGACCCTCGCTGATGTCCAGCAGTCGCCTCACAAAATGTCTCCTGCGCCACTGGGACACGGGAACAATGCTGAGGAGGTGCATGACAATGGTCTTCATAGTATAGGTGGAAAAACCTAAGCCCAGCTGCAGACGGGTGAAGAACTGCAGGCATTTCAGGTGCAAGCTACCAGGAGGGGCCCGCCTGGTGATTAACTTGAAGAACTTCATCTCTGCCACAGCGTAGCTCTCTGGCCAGATGGTGCTTGAGGTGTAGGCTTCTCTGGGCTCACTGCTTACAAATATGTCTGAGTCGCCCTGCCGCACCCCAAAGAGTATCTCAATGCGGAAGCTTTCTCTGCCGTTGGTCACCTTGAATTGGCAGGAGCGTCTGGAGGGCAGCAGCACTAAATGCCAATTGTGGGACTGAAGCAAAGCCGGCCAGACTGCTCTCACCAGCTGGTAGAACCAGCGGCCAGTTTTGTGCACGTCGAGGTAGGAGTCGGTGCAGAGCGTGTCAAGGAGGCTGGGATCCTGATTCCTGCTCAGCTCCTCCTCAGGGTGGTGCAGGAAGCACAGCATGTTCTTACACCACTGTGCACTGCTGCAGGTGCACTCCTGCTGCACACGCACACGGAAATTCCTCACTTGCTCCTGCCCTGCAGTGTCCAGCTCCAGGTGGAAGCTGTGCCCTCGGGGAGGAGCCATGGGTACCAGCACCTGGTACACAACATCCTGCTCACGGGGACTCCAACCTTCAAAGGCACTGCCCACCCCAATGGCTTTGTGCAGGACTGGGTAGAAGCTGTTTGACAAGATGCGTCGAAAGTAAATTGCAAAACATTCCATGAGGTGACTTGTCCACTGGCATCCTCTCAGCAGGTCCTGCACTGGCCACTGGATGCGCTCCATTACCATTCTTCCAAGGTTATCATCCCAATCACGCTCGAATTCATTTTGGGCATCTCCTTCTTCATTTTCAGCAAGTTGCCTCACATTGCCAAAATCTTGGTGGTCCTCCTCATTCACATCACTGTCTTCATCTTCTCCTTCATCTCCCACATCGACATCTTGATTTCCAGCACCTTCTTCATTTGCACCCACATTTCTGATGTCCTCTTCATTTTCACCGTTGTTTTCTGCTTCGTGCACCACTCTCCTCATGCTCCTTCTCCTCCACATATTCCACATGGCCAAGGGTACAAGCAGGAGCCCAGCAACAGCCCAGAGCTGCCAGGGCTGCAAGGCAGAGCAGAGCAGGTCTTCCCAGCCCCAGACACCCTGCGTCAGGACCAGCTGCTCCAACTCCTGCTCCAGCCGCATCTTCGCCTCTTCCTGGAGCTTGGCACGCACTTCCATTCGCAGACGTGTCACCTCATCGAAACCATCACCCACAGGCTGTGGGTACTGGAGTACACTTTGCAAGAGCAAGAACCACAAGACCCAGGAATCCATGGTCTGCAGGAGAATGGAGAGAAGGCCTTGTATGATGCTGGGAGAGAGGCAGCTGGCACTGGGGACAGCAGGGACACCAATGCCATTGCTCTGGGGGCAGGAACAATAGAGCTCCATGTCACTGGCAAGCAGTGAGGCCTGTCCCTCTGCCCCAGCAGCAGTAGAAGCAGCAGCACAGTGCCCTGCCCAAGGCTCTCCCATCAGGAGCTGTCCCTGCATGCAGGGGGAAAACCCAGCCCCAGGCACAGCCTTTCTTTGCCAACCCTTGTCCCCAGCCTGTCCTCCCACCACGTGTGCACTCACCACTTGCCCAAGCAATACAGGGCCAGTGTTACCTGCTGGGGCCTTTTACAGCTGCCCCCATTGTGACATGTCCCCCATGTCACACATGTGTCACAGTACACCACAGCCAGGCCAGCCCCGCCCTTTGTCCCCAGCTCAGCACTGCCAGTCAGAGGGGCCCATGTGTACTGATAAAGGGAGCCTTTGATTAAATCTTCTTCAAAGAACTTCTCTTGGTCTTTCTTTTGTCTTTCTTATCAGCTGCTCTCCATTGGCAATCTCATCAATATCCATGTTGGAAAGCACCCCTCATGATCATTGAATCTAAGCCTTGATTGCACATTTATCCTCAGTTAAGTCTCTGATTCACTGAGTTTGGAAAAGACCCTTAAGGTCACACAGTTCAGCCACAAACTCAATGCTGCCTACTCCACCAATCAGCCATGTCCCCCAATGCCACATCCACATGGCTTTGAAATCTCTCTGGGGGTGCTGACTCAGCCATTTCCCTGGGCAGCCTGTTCCCAGGCTTGATATCCTTTTTCTACAAAAAATATTTCCTAGACATCCAATCTATAGCTCCTGTGGTGCAACTTGAGGTAATCTCTTCTGCTCATATTCTTGGTTTCCTGGGAGAGTACAATGACCCTGACCTGCCTGCAACCTCCCTCCATGGATCTCCGGAGAACTATAACGTCATCCTGGAGCTTTTCCTCTGTGCTGAACACTCCACCTCATTCAGCCCTTCTTAATAACACTTGTACTCCAGACCATTCCCCAGCTCCATTTTCATTCTGTGCACACTATGAAGAATCTCTGTTCCATTCTTCTTCTTCCGGGACCAAAAGTGAATGCAGGATTGGAGGTACAGCCTCACTGCTGCCCTGTGGGGAAGGACAATCACTGCCCTGCTCCTGCTGGCCTCATTGGCTCTGACAGAAGCTGGGATGCCATTGGATTCTTGCCAATTTCCAGCCCCTCTTCTCCCAGCTGGTTGCACTGAGTGAGGTGGTAGAGACCAAAGGGCAGGACCCAGCATTTTGCCTTCTTCCATCTCATACAGGTGGACTTGACCCATCTATTACACCTGCCCAAATCCCTGGGTAGAGCATTCCTATCATCAGGCAGATCAATGCATTGGGCATTGTCCTGTTTTCCCTGCATGGTCAGGAGGAGGCAAAAATGTCCCCTGAATATACATTTTCCCCTGAAAACCACTGCTTTTTTCAAAGATTTCTTTGCCTATTTCAATTGACTACAACTAGGCAGAAGGAAGGAAGATCAGCCCTGACGTCATTTTATTCTCCTGACTGCCAGGTCCTTAAATACAGTCAGTCATCTCTGTGTTAAATGCAGTGGAAATATTCCTATAGGTCAGGAACTAAAACAGAGGAAACAGACAACTCTATCCTGCTTTCGCAGCACCTGCCTAACATCATTGAATATTTTTATTACTGCATATTTATTTCCTGGATTAAACCTGTTCAAAACAGGTCCCATTTCAGGGCTGTCAGTACCTTTAGGAGTCCTTAAATACGCAGTTAACTGCTTTAAATTGCAAGTGTCCTTCCTGTGTTATAAAGTGCTAAACTCTTGCAGCTGAATCTTCTCTCTCTTTCAGCTTGGGGAACATTCAGAGGATGCTCTGCCGAGTGGTAGAGCATCTTCCAACAGAAGGAAGGTACGTGTGGAAAAGCAATAATAACACACACTCCTGCCCTATGACTAAACATTGGTCTAAAACACAGCTAATTCTTGTCAAACCAACTTTTACTGACCTAAAGCACAAACTGATGGCAAAATCTTAGGGCAGGTAACAGCATCTTAGGAGTTTTGCAGAGCTGGAATGAACACACGACTAGCCAGTGTGGGACAGCCTTGTGGTGACACACTCAGCTGAAGCCGTGGGCTGTCCCCTCCATCATGCCATGTCAGCGGTTCCACAGGCCAGGGTTCACCCACCTGGAGGATGAACACCAGACAGGGACAGCTGGGGTTTCTGTGATCCCACCAAGACCCTTCCATGCACAGCTGCAGCACCCGAGGTTCACCCTATGCCAAATAAGGACAGCAACGCAACTGAGTCTTTCCATCAATTTATTTCAAGTAGCATTACACAAGGATTGTCACTTAAAAATCAAGGCAGAAATTCTCAGGTAGCCCTCATGTTATAGTGCCTAGATTGTCATGTTGTTATCAGCTGGGATGAGAGCAGAGGGACAGAACCCTTCTCTCCGGGATGATTCCTCCTTAAAAACACTGACAGAGGCATGAAGAAGGCACCTGCTTCTCTTCAGCCCCACAAAAGCTCCAGGAGAAGTTCACAAGAGCAGCAATGCTTCTTTTCAGCAGATATGCCTCTTTTCAGCTCCCCACTTCTCTCTCTTCCTCTGCCCCAGCCTTCCCAGAGCACCAGAGAGGGAAGCACAGGGCAAACCCAGGCAAAATGTGAAGATCTGCAGCCACACTCTGCATCTTGGTGTATTTATTGACATGGAGGATTAAGTGCAAAAATTAAAGGGGGGTGGGGAACAAAGCCCAAAAGAAAAGAGAAAAATTGCATACAAATAACTGATAATGGCATTGGAATCTGAGTGGGAAAGAAAGGTTGGCAGCTCCCCATCCCTTTTTTTTTTTGGTTACTTTGTTTAAATAGCAAGGCAGTGAAGTGTCCTTCGAAAGCAGATAAGCCTGGATATTTCTATTAGGAATTCTAGAGTCCACGGCCTTAATAGTATTATTTTTCTAGATCCATTATCTGAGATTTGCTCTCACCTAGTTGGGGCAGTCATTGAAGAGTTAAAAAATACAACTCAGTCACCACTTCAAAAGCTTTGGTTTTGGCTTTTTTTCCCCCCAAGGGAATACAAAGGTACCACTATCACCATGGCTCTTCCCATGATAATTATGAGGAATATACCTCAGACATTGGAATCTGGAAAACAGAAAGAGGCTGGAAGGATGACCACAGTGTTAAAGAAAAATAATCTTCATAACGTGTCCCAGTGCACAGCCACCCCATCACTGCCAGGCAGGAAATTCTACCCAAGCAGAGCCATTCTCCAAGTGTCTAGCTACAGAGCAGCTCGTTCAGAGGTGCTGATTTACATCAGTGCTTTTTTTGTTCTCCCTTTGCAAATTAAAGAATATCTCTGCCTTGATTTGTAATCACAGAGAAATGCAGATTTTCAACTAACTATGGTCTCTCTAACAAACCCCCACCCTCATGGAACATTCTTTAATTCAGTGTGTGTTTGAACAGATTTTCAACTTCTCATACCATAGAATGATTCCTGAAATGTCTCATTTACTGGATTATTCACCTTTTAGTCATAATGCTCATTTGGGCACCTGGAAAAGGAATTTTATACAGATTTTTCTCATGCAGGAAGGCAGATGAGTACACACACACTCCCCTCCATACACACTGTCAGAAACTACAGAGAGCTGAGAAACAGCATTATAAAATGAAAAGTATCAGGGTCTAAATAAATCTGAAAAACAGGTTATACAGCAACATCTCCCCAGTGTGCCTTTCCCTCTGCAGGAGCAGTGCCTGCCCCTGCCATGGGTATGTGGTGAGATGCTTTCCTGTGGAGACCACCCTTGTCCACCCCTGCTTCTAGCACATGGCGTGAGAAGCACCTCACCCTGGCTTTCCTTGCTATGAAATCAATCTAGTTTGCAAAGCACCCTCCTTTTTTTGTTTGTTTTAATAAATAATCTTCATTAGAAGGCAGCAAGTTAAAACAAGCATTAAAACACATCCTCACAGACAGATAAATAGAAAATTAAACTCACAGCAATAGGATTACTGCTGCTGTCATATCACAGAAAGAATAATTTCAGAGAGGAGCATACCTCCAGCTATTAGTTATTTTCCAGTACACTAATTCAGGCTATTTGCTGATGGATTTTGCCATGTCTGATTACCAAGCAGTTAAAAACCAAACCCCTTGCTTGGAAACTACTGGTTATCTACAGCCATTTCTCCAAAGATAATGCAAGCAGGATTTCCATACTCTGCTTGATTCAGCTCCCTGATGGACAATAAATTCCTAAGCCACTCATGCTGGATTTGCTTCAGTGCTTGGATGAGAGAAAATCAGAGAGATTGGAAAGTAATAATATCCTCATTTGTGGGCCAATACTCTTTGCTACATGCAAATATGGCTAAGTATGCAGAGAGGCTGCCACTGAACAGTCAGCACAATTATCTGCAGCTAATCCAAAATAGCTTAGGAGCGAAACCAGAGGGAACATTTTTCTGCTGCTACTAGGATTGCAAAGGAGCATTTCTTGATTGGACTGGCTCCAAGCCAGCAACAAATGGATTTTCTGGAGCCACCAAGTTTGTGATAGATTTTGTTCCAGAGGAAAGTTGTAGGGAGGAGGAGGTGGGATTTCCTCCCACATGTGTGTCCATGGTTCTCAGCACCCAGATGCCCACTCTTCTTCCACCCTGCCTTCCATTTGTGTCCCACAGGTGGGGTCTGTCACTCTCACAAGCACTCTGTGACAATCCTGCTTGTCTAGAGCTGCTCTGGAAGACATCCATACAGTATCTCCGCGATGGCAGACTATGTATTTTGGAAAGGATTTTCCAATGTTCTCCAATTTGGTTTAACTTCCACTGAATTCACAGCAACATCAGTGGTGGGAGTCTTGAAAAAGGGAAACCCACGGGCCAGAGAAAGCACCATTTTTGGACAGTATCAATGCCTCCTCTGGGGGTAGAGGAGGTAGGAGGGAAGGCATTGCCTGCCAGGCACAAATTCCACCTCTCCTTGCACACAGTCACCTCTGAGAGACCTTTATTCTTCTGCCCTCAGAGCCATGTGGTCACTTCCACCCATGTATTACCACCCGTGCTGGCAGCATTTCATACCCAGTTCTGTAGGAATAACCTCACAAGGAATAAGGCAGTGAGAAGTCAGAGAACAGAGAATTTTCCAGCATGCTCAGTGAGGTTGTTTGCTCATGGATTTTGATACACTTTGATTCACCAAGCCATTAAAATATCTCTCTGGAAGTACTGTCTGCCTGCCAGCATTTCCCCAGTGGGTATTGTCCTGAGCATTTATGTGACAGCTTGTATGCAGCTGGGCTCCAGCAAAGTCTCAGGCTCTGCACCAGCAGAAGCAGCACAAGCTGGGACCTCAGACCTGGCATTAAAACACACCAGGCTCAGCCTGCTGGTCACTGAGCCCTTTCCTCTAAGGGACACAGACATGAAATTTCCCAACCATCCATCAGGATTGTGTTTTCTTGCCTGTGTTACTCTGTCCTGCTGTCAGCATCTTCTTGGAAGGTAAGACAAGGAGAGCTGTGAGGCTGTTGAGAAAATATAAAACTTCCCTGTGCATCCTCCAGCTGTCCCCCCCAGTGCCAGCCAAGTTTCTTCCTTCTCCAGGCTACTTGTGCCTGCTTGCTCTTCTCCTCCAGATAGAATTCAAATCCTCTTCCCTCCTTGCCCTGCCACAACTCACAGCTGTCATGGGGTATTTGCTGCTCCTCCTCACAGGTTACTTCCTCAAAGACACTGCACCATCCTCTCACCCATGGGGCTGGAGGCTCTGGGCAGGGTTTGCTCTCCCCAGGAGATGGCAAATGCCTGTGGGAAAAGAGGTACAGAAAATGATAGTCCCCTCACCCCACTGGGGGCTCTGGCAGCTCCACTGCTGAGAACAAGACAGGCTGAGCAACAGAAAACTGACAAACCCTGATTATAATAAAGTCATAATAAAACCGTGCCAGCTGGCAACAACATTGTCTGTCAGCAGGGCTGGATTTGCGTGGAGGGAGCCTGGTGTCATCTGGAAAAACACAGAGCCCCACAGGAATTGTGGAGAGTGAGGATGTCCCCCTACCCTTGTCCTTGTCCCAAGTCCCACCCTGCACCTACAGACCAGCCACAGCACCTGACACACTGCTGGCCATACTGGCCACCCATTTGGGCAAGTCAGTCGGTGGATTAATGGTCTGCAGAAGGAAAACACCTGGGTTTTAGGGCTCACACTGAAGAACTCACTGATCTTACTGACACCCATCCTGAGCTGGGCACAGATGAGTTCACAGAAGACACACCTTGGTGAAGGGATTTCATGTGCAAGGTGTGCAACAAGACACTGGCACGTGAAAAATGCACAGTGATTCACAGCTACAGATTTATTCATTAGAGAAAAAGGCCATTTTAAAGGCATGGTCACACCTTGGGATCACATACAAGCACAGTCTGCAGGACTTTATGCTCCTCAGGTATCCCCTGTAAATACTGTGTCAGGCCAGGTCTTTGGGGTACTCAGTGCATCAGCTCAGCTAAATAACAAGGATAGATACTGGACAGTAGTCTTACACTGTCACACATCTCATAAAGCTAAAAGAGCATTGCAATAGAAAGTCACTTGGGTGTAAAGCCTTGCCCTGTCTGCTCAGCATGACAGACCAGTCGAGGTGAGGGGAGCTCCAGGCTGGAGCTGTGTCAGGGGAGGGTTAGGGTGGATATCAGGGAAAGGTTCTTCCCCCAGAGGGTGTTGAGCATTGAACAGACTCCCCAGGGAATGGTCACAGCCTCAAAGCTGCCAGAGCCCCAGGAGCATTTGGTCAGTGCTCTCAATAAACTGCTTCAAATAAGAGAAAAATATGCAATGACTTACCTAAAGGGATCTGAAGAGTCCAGTTCTCCCAAGGAGCCTTTCACAAGATGATCATCCTTAATATGATCAAGCTGGTAGCTTTATCAGTACTTTAAGATTCATGTTTGTGTATGCTCACTTCTTATTAAACACTGCTTGGCTTTATGGAACCTGGTGATAGCTGGTCCTACACTTAATAGCCTATTCGGTGTCAATGTTAAAAGTTTGCAGAATCTATTTTTGAGTTTTTTTCAATACAGCCTGAGACTTTTATATTCTTCTGATTCTAAAACAAAGGGAGGAATTATTTCAAAGAGCATATTAAAAGAGAATTTTAAAAATATGCTGTACCAGCTGGAAAGAGGTTGTGGCTTTGGAATATGAATCAATTTTCTGGCTTTCATTTTCTACTCACACAGTGGAGCTGCCTTTTCCCACCTCCACTCAAGAGAACAAGTAGGGACACAACTTCTACTTTATTTTTTTTATTATTTAAAAAAATTTGATATAGCAGATGACACAAAATGTGTTAGCTGTCCACTTCTGCAGAGATGCACAGTGAACTTCGGTAACACACTATGAGCTGAATTAAATTGTCTGCCAAAAGTAAGCAAACTTTTCTAGGCAATCTGTTATTTGACACACTCCAAACAGTGAAGTCTGTTGGACCATCCGCTCTGCATGAAGTCCATGTGTTTTACATGATTCTAATGATTTACCAAAATATGACTATTGGTCTAAAATCGATACTCAACTGTGACGGGCAAAAGACTCTCCAACAATTTAAAGTTAGAAAGGGTATGTTTATTCAGCGCTGGGCAGCAGCGTGGGGTAGCCCCCTAATGCGCCCTGCGAAATTACAGGTGGTCACAGAGTCTATTTATTGACAAAAGGTTTAAACAAATACATGTTCACAATACCAGCTCCTCCCATTCCTGCGTCCTGTGGCAATTAGCTTGAATAACTATTAAGCATGCGTGGTTGGCTTCTTGAATTAAGTCTTGGATCGTTTTTGTGGGGTGAGGTCTTAAAAGAAGGAAGTAAGGCACGTCTTCCTCGCTCTGACCTTTTGTATTAATGACAATACAAATGGCTTTTGGGGCAACTCCAGTTTTGCAAAGAATGAGTTTCTGGTTGCAATTATTCGTTCTTTGGACCGAACTACTAGTTTCATCCTTTCCCATTGCAAGCACAGCTAAGCAAACATAAATTGACAGGCAATGAATTATTTAAGTTTCAGGTAACTATCTCAAGCCCAGTTTCTCTTAATTTTTAACTAAAATCCTAATTTCTTTAAGATCAGTGTTTCAACACCCTGTGCACTGACTCTTACCTCGATGTGCAGAAAACTGCCTGCTGGTTCTTGCAGCTGCTGAGAGCCATCTGGCCAGCTCTGCTTCAGTCACACAATTGGGATTTAATGCTGCTGCCCTCCAGACGCTCCTGCCAATTCAAGGTGACAAATGGCAGTGAAATCTTCAGGATTGAGATGTTCTTTGGGGTGCAGAGAGGTGACTCAGACATCTTTGTGAGCAGCCAGCCTGGCTATGCCAGAACCCCAAACACTCTGTGGCTTGAGACCTATGCTGTGGCTGAGGCTAAGTTCCTCAAGCACATTGCCAGGCAGCCCCCCACCGACAGCTTGGACCTGAGATGCTTGCAGTTCTTCACCTGTGTTCAGCTGAGCATAGGCTTTTCCCCCTACACCATGAAGACCATTGTCATGCACCTCCTGAGCACTGTCCCTGTGGCACAGTGGCACAGGAGGTATTTTTTTGGGCACCTGGGGGATACCAATGGGAACCTGCCCTGCTGCCTGGAGGAGAAACACCTTAACCACTTTGTCTCAGGCAACAAGAGATTTCCTCCAGAGATCAGCTTGCCCCTGGACATTGCACCAGCCGAGCCACCCAATCTCTTCCATCACGTGGCACGGTATCTGGCTGCCCACTCCCAGGGAATGAGTGAGTACCAGGATCTTCAGCATGGGCTCACAAGTGTGCTGCTCAATGGCCACTGAAAGAGGTGTTCATGGACAGAGCTGTGCTTGTGGGCTCGCAGGCAATTGCAGAAAACCACCTCACAGTGCTGGGACAAACAGAGGAGAATGTGGCATACAGATAGAGAAGGTAAAACGCTGTGCAGCAGCACTCTGCCAGCAGCAGCACCAGCAGCAATGTCATCTTGACAGTCTCCCCAGCACGGCATCCAGTGATGACTACGGTGTGGAGGCACAGAGAAGCTGACTTTCAATGCAGGCTGGATTGTGGTGATGCAGTCCCATTGCCCCTGGCTGTGATCTGAGAAATGCTCATTAGGCCTTGGCCTTCACAAACTCCACCTGTACTAAGCCCCGTTTGAATGTATCAGAAAAATTATTTGTTCCCAGGAACTAACAGGTGGCTAGCTAGCACCATTTTTTTAAGGAAAAGCCTTGGAAACTTATTTTTCTTTCTGACTAAGAACCAAGTGGAATAATATTTTTGTTGACAAACCTTCAAATGAAGTTACAGAGAAAAGACCTGAACGATGTAAAATTACTATGACTAAAGCGCACTATGGTTGTGACTATGAAGAGCATTCCAAAGTGAGACCTTTTGAGCTCTTGATTCCCAGAATATGAGGGACCAATGGGTGTGTCTCTAACTCTGATAATTGGATGGCAGTGGAGCCAACCAAGGTCTGTTGGTAACAACCAAGAACTTCTGGTATTAACATGCTGTGAGAAAGACCAAGATTTGGCTGGGGAAGGGGCTGGGCAGGAGGAAATAGGGCAGCACTTTTCTGTAGAAAGAGCCACAGAACAGTACAGCATAAGAACAGGAGTGAGGCCAAGAAGAGGGCATGGACCGTGGAGTGGGATTAAGACCACTAAAAACCACCAAAGCCCTCTGACTCATTTCCAGGAAGGCCTGAAAGAAAGGACTGTACATGGTAATTAATTGACATAGAAAGTGGGAAACTTGTCTTTAGGGCAGAGAAACCTGTAAATTAAAAGGTGACTTCCAAGCCTGGGAAGTGCCCTCGGGACTCTGGACATCTCATAGACCACACCAGCACAGCTGGGTTGATGCTGAACCCAGGATTATCACCTGGATTGGCACTGCAGCCTGGATTGACATCCCATTAACTGGATAAACACTGCAACCAGGACAGGTGTTCTTTCTCTCTCTCTTCTTCTTTCTTTGCCTTTGTCTTTCTCTCTTTCTTTAATTCATCTCTCCCTCCATAATTCTTCTCTTTAACCCTACCACTTTCATCCAAAACCCCCTGCCATCTGTTTATATAGTAGGTCAGGGACTAATTTACCGATTTTCACACTCGTTGTGTAGTTAGCTAATAAAACTTTCTGATTGTTTATAGACCCCCTGGCTTTTGTTATTCCTTCCCATCACAAGCATTTACAAATCTTAGGTGCTTCCTCCCCCTTAAGGATAGGTCATCACACTACAGTGGCTACAAAGATGACTTTCATCCCCCTTTCACAATGTAACAGCCAGGGTGACAATTTCAGATGGGCCCAGAAATTCTTGCTGGCAGTTCCAGCTGGTCAGGAACTGAGCAAGAGGCATTGCTGATATTCCTCCTTGTGTTCACTGGGGTCTGCATGGAGAATTTACCCATCCTCAGACACTCCCTGGGGAAAAGCTGACCCTCACCTGAGCATACAGGACATGGAGCAGGCACTGCTCAGTCGGCAGGGGGAACTGCTGCCACATCTTTCCTCTAGAGTAAAAGAACACCACACCTGGGGAGTCAAACCTGATGTAGCTGAAGAGGCCCTGGCCAGGGGACTTGTGAGAGTGACATTACCACTTGGACACTGACTGCTGTCCCATTTTTGAGAGAGTCTATTCTCTCTGTGAGCTTTACCCAGTGTGTAATGGATCACCGAGCCAGGATGATGACAATGGTGGATGATGTTCTAAGGAGTAAAGGGAAATCTCTAGATCAGTCACATAAAGTCATACTCAAGGGACACTTCAATTTCTTAGCTGCAAATGGGGCCATCATGGAGAAGAGCTGAACAAGCCCAGAAAATTCCTAAAGTCCACACAGAAGATAGCTTTTTGACATAGGTACTGTGGGAGCCAACTAGGAAAAGGGTCCTCCTAGACCTGCTGTTTGTTTATAGAGATGCACTTGTGAGTGAAGTAGTGATTGATGCTGTCTTGGCCATAGTAATCAAGAAATATTTGAGTAAAAAATCTTAGGTGTTATGGGGAACCCTGTCCACAGAGCTACTCCTCAGGGTTGTGGGTCAGCAATAAGGAATTAATTAATAAGGGCCCCATAGCATGGACTTTCAAAGGTATTGATGTCCACATGCTAGTCCTTTTTATTAGAGACATTTCTATAGGAGCATAAGTGTGATGAAGGCTGAGGGAGGTGTGGGATTTTAGCAGAGAGAAAAAGCACCTTAGTGGGGAACTTATGCTTCTCTGCAACTCCCTGAAGGGAGGTTGTAGCCAGGTGGGGGTTGATATCTTCTCCCAGGCATGGCAGGGCATCTTGCCCAGCTCAAGAGCTGATCTGTTGTTTGTTAAGTGGTCAGATAATTCAAACAGGACAAGCTGTCTTGCAGTGAATTCTTTTGTCACCATGGCGTTAAGAGTGGGCCGACATCTCCCAACTGCCAGCAAATATCTTACTGCTGAAGTGAGATCTGGAAAGAGAAGCTGGATTTCTGACTGACAGTCACTTCACTTTATGACTATAAAAGCCATACCAAACGTTCACAAAGCAAAAAATTTCTATTAATTTCTCTGGAAAGGTGTGGTGTTCCTCCTGTGGACAAGGACATTTGTTTTAAGGTAACTGCTGTGGAGGTTAAGTGAAAGAAATCCACATTATTGTCATCTGTGTGGTATGTTATATTTGACCCCTAATCAGTGCTGTTTCTTTGACAAGCTTTAATAGAGATACCTTCATGTCATAAACAGTTTGTTATATTGCAATCTACTTCCAGTTCTTTTTAGTTTTATCTTGAGTAGTAACTCTGACTGAGGTCATTTGTCTGTTGTCGCCTGTCTGTATAATAAATAGTCTTATAAAGACTATCCTTGGAACTTGCAGGCCAGAGTGATTTCTTAAATATGAACTGTTGCCAAAATCTCAGGCTAAGGTAGGGCTTCTCTGAAATTCCCACTTGTCCTGTGATACAAGGAAACAACCAATAAGATGAAGGAAAATGATCTCAAGTTACACCAGATTCAGATATTTAGACTGGATCTTAGCAAAAATGCTTTCATCAAACAGGATATCAAGCTTGGGAACAGGCTGCCTACAGAAATGGCTGAGTCCCCACCTTCAGAAAGGTTTAAAAGTCATGTGGATGTGGCATCTGGGGACCTGGCTGATGGGTGCCGTAGGCAGTGTTAAGTTTGCCATTGGACTGTGTGATCTTCAGGGACTTTTTCAACCTCCGAGATTGAAGTGTAGCTCAAGCAGTGAGGAGTCAAAGCTCAGACTCAACGATCCTCAAGGGTGTCTTCCAACATGGTTATCTATGAGATTGCCAATGGAGGGCGGATGAAAATCAATGCAAAAGAAAGAGTAATGGGAGATCTTTGAAGAAGCTTCACTCAAAGGCAGGCTTAACAGGTACACCAGGACCATTCTGAGAGGCGGAGCCAGGGTGGGGACAAAGGGTGGGGTTGACGGGGTTCTGATGTGCTGTGACGCCTGTGACATCACAGGGGACATGTCACAATGGGGGCAGCTCTAAAAGGCCCCAGCAGGTAACGCTGGCCCAGTGTTGCTTGGGCAAGCGGTGAGTGCACACGTGGTGGGGAGGCTGGGCTGGGGACAAGGGCCAGGGCAGAAACGCTGCACCCAGGGCTGGGTTCTCCCCCTGCAGGCAGGGATAGACCCCCATGGAAGAGCCTTGGGCAGGGCACCGTGCCTCTGCTGCTGCTGCTGGGGCAGCAGGACAGGCATTGCTGCCTGCCAGCTGTCTGGGGCCCTGTCCTTCCTGCCCTCAGAGCCCTCAGCATTCCCTTCCCTGCTGCCCCCACTGCTAGCTGCCTCCCTCACAGTCCCACTCAAGGCCTTCTCTCCATCCCCCTGCAGACAATGAATTCCATAATACTGCTTTTCGTGCTCTTGAAAAGCCTTATCCAGTACCCACAGCTTGTGGGTGATGACTGGGATGAGGAAACACATCTGCGCATGGAAGTGCGTGCAAAGCAGCTGGAATGCGAGAGGATTCGGCTGGAGCAGGAGGTGGAGCAGCTCACCCTGAAGCAGGTGCAGTGCTTGCAGCTCATAGCTGGTACTGTGCTCCTGATCCTTCTCTTGGTCCTGTGGTTGATGGGGTGCAAAAGGAGCCAGTGGAGAGAAGTGTATGAAGAAGAAAGCAATGGTGAGAATGAAGAGAAAGTCAGAAATGGGGATGAAAATGAAGTAGATGTTAGAAAGGCAAGAGATGATGATGATGCGAATGGAGAAGAAGATAGCAATGAAGCTGCAAATGCAGAAAACAACGATCTTGCACTTGCAGTCTCTGAAGGAGGCAATGATTTGGCTGATAATGTTGGAAGAATTATAATGGAACGCATAGAGTGTATGCGCACATGCGTACAGGACCTGCAGAAAGGCTGCGAGTGGACAAGGAACCTCATGCATCATTTTGCACTTTACTTTGGACACATCTTATCAAACAGCTTCTACCCAGGCCTGCAAGAAGCCATCGCGGTGGGCAGCACCTTCGAAGGTTGGAGTCCATATGAGCAGGGTGCTGTGTACCAGGTGCTCATTGCCATGACTCCTCCCCGAGGCCACAGCTTCCACCTGGAGCTGGACTCTGCAGAGCAGAGGCACCGGAGGAACTTCCGTGTCCATGTGCAGCTGGAGTGCACCTGCACGAAGGAGCAGCAGGCTGAGAACATGTTCTGCTTCCTGCACCATCCCGAGGAGGAGCTGAGGAGCAATCAGGATCCCAGCCTCCTAGACACCCTGTGCACCGACTCTTACCTGGATGTGCAGAAAACTGCCTGCTGGTTCTCGCAGCTGGTGAGAGCCATCTGGCCAGCCTTGCCTCAGTCACACAATTGGGATTTAATGCTGCTGCCCTCCAGACACTCCTGCCAATTCAAGGTGACCAATGGCAGTGAAAGCTTCAGGATTGAGATATTCTTTGGGGTGCAGAGAGGTGACTCAGACATCTTTGTGAGCAGCCAGCCTACAGAGGCCCACACGCAAAGCACAACCTGGCCTGAGACCTATGCTGTGGCTGAGGCTAAGTTCTTCAAGCACATTGCCCAGCAGGCACCCCCTGACAGTTTGCACCTCAAATGCTTGCAGCTTTTCACACGTCTTCTGCTGGGCTTCAGCTTTTCCCCCTACACCATGAAGACTGTTTTCATGCACCTGCTCAATGTGGTGCCTGTGTCACAGTGGTGCAGGAGAGATTTGCTGCACCGACTGCTGGATATCGCCGAGAGCATGTCGTTATGTGTGCTAGCAAAACGCCTCAACCACTTCATTGTGGGTAACCAGAGGCTGCCTCAGCACATCCGTTTACCCCCAGACATTCAAACGACTCAGCCATACAATCTCTTCCATCACCTGGCAGAGGAAACGGCTGCCCACTCCCAGGCAATGTATGAGTACCAGCTTCTGCGAAAATGGTTCAAAGGAATCCTTTGTGGTGAGCAGTGAACGAATGTCCCAATGCGCAGAGCTGTGCTTGTGCTGCTCGCAGCTGGCAGCAGAGACCCACCTTATAGTACAAATTTGGGGCTTTAAGGAGAAGAGGATGTGTGTAAAGGCTCTGGCGAAGATCCCACAACCTCTTCTGCCACCTCAGCAGGTGGAGGGCCACAGGAGGGTTTATTCTACCTCCTTGTATCATTTTATTTTCCAAAAAAGGCACCCAGATCTGCATAAAGCCCAGCTGCAATTTCCCCACTTTTAAGAATGAGTGTGAAGAGAGAACATGCTGTACATGGAGGGTCATGGTCACCAAACCCCACTTGTAACATGCACTTGTTCCTGGCCTTGGAGAAGCAGCAAAATTTAGAGCATGAAAGAAGCAGGGTTGTGCGACAGAAAAAGAAAAAAGAAAGAGCGCAAAAAAGACCAAGAGGGAAAGTCAGCACTGCTTGGCTGGCATCAGTCAATGGACAGTGTCTCTCCTTGTCCCTGAAAGGGGACACCTTTAGGTCAGCATTGGACAAACTGTCTTGGAGCTGACCTGAAATTTTGTCTATATAAGAATCTAGATGGTTTTTTTCACAGATATATAGATTATGTATAGCTATTATATACTGTAAAGAGTATAAATTATCATATCTATAGTAAAATAGAAGAAAACTAAACAATATACTAATAAAAATATTATCAAATATATGAAATATGTGGCTATGATATAAATGCCAAAAGCAATGACAAAAAGTACCAACTCTCCCCACTATATGTTCTTACATAGAGACTTCTCAACAAGCTAAGACACAAACTTGGACAACCACTCCTTAACCTATTAGAATTCTAGTTTCTTAACATGTCAGGTTACATATAAACTACATGCATGGTCTATTTTGTTTTATTTGAAAAATATAAGCAATATTCTTACTATAGTTCTATTCTGCTTAAAACTATGTTTCTGGAGCCTCTACAGAAAACACTGGTATCTAGGACTATGGTTTTCAACTATCACTGGAACTCGCACTGCTGCACTGGCATCTGAGAACCTTCCCTCACTCAAAGCACCTAAAACTCATTCTAAAACTTACTTACTAATCCTAAAACTTAAACTTACACCTTTACTTTATGTGTGAGTGGCTTAACATATTCCAATTAATTCAAAGGCTTTAATTTAATTTCTGCACTCTGATTTCTCCCTGAAGAATTCAGAGAGGCTCCTGGCTCACTAGTTCCAATGTGTACTAATGCTCTTCATGTTTTTCTTATGTTTGGAAAGATTTTCATAAAGTAGATATATTTCTAACATGGATAACATAGATATAGATATACTATAGTCATTATATATTAATATAACTGTATAATATATATTACATATCATATGTATATGATCTATTACACATATGATATTATTTTTAAATACAAGTAAAGCCATATCTAGTGTCACTATCACTTGTAACCCATATTAATGCTCTGTAGTCAGCACATTTATAAGCAGTAACCTGGAAACTGCTTTGATCTTGTTTCAATAAAAGATAGTATTGCAGAATCTGGATTGTGCAAGATTTAATTGATCTCAGTCAGACCTATAGTACTGGTAAAAGTCACATGCTGTGTATGTGGAGTTGTGAACAGACTCCTTGAACTCAACAGAACTGACTGCTCAACTGGTTCTAATCAGAAACTAAGCCCAGCTGCCCCCAGCCCCTCTGGTCACAGAATCACAGAACGGCTTGGCTTGGAAGAGTCCTTAGAAATTGCCTTGTTCCAGCCCTGCTGCCAAGGACAGGGACACCTTGCACTAGGTCAGGATGCTCCAGCTTCTGTGGGCAGCATGGACAAGGACCTCAGCAGCCTCAGAGGCCAGAATTTCCTGCACATCTGCAGCCTAAGCCCTCCCTGTGACACTGGGAAGCCACTGGCCCTGGTGCTGTCCCTGCAGGCCCTTGCAAACAGCCCCTGTGCAGGTCTGTGTTGGGCCTGGACAGGGACTGAAAGGCTGCAAGAAGGTGTTCCTGGAGAAGGCCTTGGAGAGCCCTGGGGCCAGGAGTGCCACCATGAGGGCAGCAAGTGGGGCTTGGGACGGCCTTCGGGACGGGAGGGCACAGGACGGGCTTCGAGGCCCTGCCAGTAATGTTTGGATTATCTATGACTGATGGCTGAGAGAAGCTGCTGTGCAGTGCTGATGTTCTCTTTGCACACTCCTTGTCCTTGCCCATCTGAGGGGTCTCCAAATCCAGGTGAGAGTTTCTTACTGCTCTTTCCTGCACTGAGACCTGTGGGAAATTAGGGACAGGTGTGCAGAAAACATCATGTTGTACAGGTAGATAGAACCCCTCCCCTCTGCAGTTAAAGTTACCTAACCCCCATTTGACAGCTGGCGACACCCAGTCTGTGATGTGAGCAGACAGAAGTGACACCGGCATCCCAAGTTATATAAACCCCTGTAACCCGTTAATAAACGCCATTTGCCGTCCACCACATTGGTGTCTGTGAGCTTGTGGTCCAAATGGCCCTGGGAAGGGTTGCCATGCCGTTCCCGAATCAGGTCGCTGCGCCTCAGCAAAGGCAACAAGTGGTGCCGAAACTCAGGATACTATTCGCGAGTCTGGTAATATTATCCGGGTTTTGGGACTTGTCTGGACGTGTGAACGGCGGCTGTACGGATGGACCAGTACAGCAGGGAGGACGCTCCTGGACCAGCGAGAAGGATGGAAGCTCTCGCACAGGTCGTAAGCAAGATTCACTTACGCAGTGGGGCATTGATTGTAAGCTCAAGGATTTTATTCTCGCAGTGTCAAGACTGTTAAAAATTGGGGTCATAGACCATCCGGTGGATATACTCCACCCAGAGATATGGGAAAAGTGCACGAAAGCCCTAGCTGAGGAAACAATGTCCTCAGGCTCACGGACAAATCTTAAATCATGGGGCAAGGTCGTACAGGCTCTGCAAAAGGCTCGGCAGGAGCAGGAGACCTGGAAGGCTGCACAAAATTGTCTATTAGCCACACCACGGCTGGGGGTCGGGGCGACTACGCAATCCGCGGAGGACACCAATTCCCGCTGAGTGCAAAGACGCACGGCCGCAGGGACCCTTCCCGTGGCCCCTGGGGCCAGACTCACCATCAGAGGGAAGGGAGCGGGCGCGGTCATTCTGGCACGGGCTGGCGGAGGAGGCAAGGAGCGCTGCTATTACATCAGAGTCCGAAAGGACTTCAGAAAAACCTCCGCCGTATATTTAACAACATGGCGCTGAACCTCGGGGAGATGAGTGGGGCACGGACGCAAGTGGCGGGAATATAGAAGGTTTGCCGGACGGTGCAGGTGCGTGCGGGCAAGAAGGAGGGGAGACTCTCGAAGGGGGAGTTAAAACCAATCAAAATGCTTGCTTAAAATCATGTCCCTATAAGATAAGACCCTCCCGCAGCAGCAGGTGGGGCGTGCCCAGGGCGAAGGAGCTGCCCAATCCTAAGAGAAAGAGGTGGGGTCGGAGCCCGACAAAAAGGCTCTGGAGCCCGGAAACATCCAGTCAGTCAATTTTCAGCTCCGAGTCGAACTCCAGCTGGGTGGTGCTCCCGGTCACAGCCCAGTCTCAGAGGAGAGGGGTCCCGACCCCAGCACAGCCTCTGCAGGGCGTGTCATCGGCAGAGGAAGAAGGCGTCATTCCGCCCCGAGTCACCATGGAAACCCCTGGCCACAGCTGCCCAGAGAAAGAAATCCCCAATGTCAGCACTCTAGAATTTCCCAGGAACACCTTGAGAAGCCCCCGGAACCAGGAAGGGAAAGCACCAGCGCTCCGAAAAGCTCTCCAGCTCCATAAACTTCTAGCTCGGATTCTATTGCAATTGTTTCTTTGTATCAAAAGTCGAAAGTGGATCAATTGCAAGAAATTGCAGTACAAGAAAATACTCAGGACATCCAGGAAAATAATACAAAATCCTTAAAAAATACCCACCAAGTAAAAATCAACCGAAAAAAAAAAAAAAAAACCACAAAACAAAAAACAAAAAAACCAACAAACCAAAATTGAGGATGTTACTTCCTTTAACATTTTAAGTTCAATGAATCAAAATTATGTGAATTAGTTTGGTGGAAAGTATTTCATTGTCAAATTAAAATTGCATGGTTTTCTATCACTTTTCAAAATTGAGTAAAGGTTTGGTTTTAAAATATAACAGAAAAGATATTTTGCCTAGTCTAATATTTCAGCCCTGGCCAGGTTGGAATATTAGCTAAGCAAAAGAATGTTTACTATCAAAATCTTCTCGGTCTATTTCAATTGTGGCTAGATTGGAATTTGACTGACAAAGGGAGAAAATTATAAAATTCAGATATTTCTGAGTTAAAATTAAAAACAAGTAATTTGATCTAGTTGATTTAGCCTTACAAAAGCTAAAACTTTTTCCTTTGAGATAAACATGAAGAATCTTATACGGAGAAGATTCTCCTAAGTTATCGTTTAAAAGGAAAATTCTTGAACAATACTAAACACTAAAATTGAATTGTAAAATATCAACAATTATAATTTTCACCAAACTAAGGTAATTCAAAAATGCATGTTTTCCTCTGTTGTAGTTTTAAAAACAAAGAAAGGGGGAGAAAGGCAGGAAACTTGCCCAGAGACACTGGGCCACCCCAGCACTAGAGAAAGGCCCACTGGTTATAATTAAGAATGAACTAGGGAAGTGGGAACAAGGTTGGAGACTAGTGCTCACGGGGCAAGGGTATGCGGCCGCTAAGAAAGATGGCAAAGTTAAATGGTATCCACTCAAGTCCATCAAACCAGACCTTCCGAGTGGAACTAATGAGAATTGTGAGATTTTGTTTGCAGGACTGGATCATCGGACGCCCCTGCAACTCGTACACCCCACTACCTGAGGAGAGAGAGAAACCGTCAAGCAGCCCGGCACTGCCCAAGAAGCCAGCACCAGCGAAGTCAAAGCAACAACAGTATCTCTGTGTGATCTTGTGTTCAGGGTTCATAGGCAGAGGACAGGCAGATACAGGACACTACCCTCACCAGCCATTCAGGTGGGTTCTACGCCATCTCTCAGACGAAAAGTTATCAAAGAAACTATCACACCAGACAGCCCATCTTTTGAGTTCAAGCTAAGAGACATTTTTCCCCCACAATCAGGGTTCCCCAAATTTGGAGAGTTATCACTGTACAAAACCTATTGGTGCCCTGCTTCCAACCCAGGCAAAAATTACTGCAATTACCCAGGGTACGGATATTGCGGATATTGGGGGTGTGAAACTATCGTGACAAGCGACAGATGGCAACCACAGCAGCCTGATAAGTTCCTGCAAGTTAGGTATGCTCCCCATGGCTGTCATGAACCAAAATTTGGAATTGACAAGCTGACATACTTGCCCCAAGATGGGAAATGTTGAAAGACGACGTGGGAGACAAGTCTCATGCTATCATGGTCAACAAGTCTCAGCTTTATTATAATGCTGTTGTCCTTTTATAAAGTAAATAATTAAGCTCATGCATATTGCAAAACTATAGCTCATGATTGGTACAAGTATTTATCAGCATGTCGAAAGCCTTGCAGTTACAATTGTTTCTTTTCGTGTGCTTTTCCCATACCATGTTGTTATACTCCCTTGATATCGTTCCTCTTCTATCTCTGCAAGGGCATTCTGTCCTTGCTGCAACCCTTGTTCACACTTTAGCCAGTCTGCTATTATCCCTATGTCCTTTGTCTCTCAACCACTGCTCAGTGAGACTATCCACACTTCCCCCGTTTTCTTTATGTGCTAGTAGAGCAGTGGCTGTGCTGTCTGTGATCATTCTATTTAGAGTTTTTCTAAGACATGTGCAAAAGCAAGGCACAACTAGCATAAGTGCAAAAAGAACTATCCCTATAATGATCAGATGTTGCAGGAGAGAAGTCAGCCAAGGTCCAAGACCCAAACTTCTTAACCAATCATTAAGGCCAAACCCTGTGTCCTCTTGCAAGTGCGATGTTAGAGTAGCCAATTTGGCCAACTGCGCATGTATCGACACAGAGTGATCTGACAAATTCATACAGCACATTCCTTCGAAATCTTGGCACCCATGACCATGAGTTAATAAAAGAAAATCTATGGCGGCTCTATTTTGTAATGTTGCATGACGGATTGAGTTCACATCCGTCAGGAGGCCAGATATAGCAATTGATGTTGCATTATTTTGTTTTGCCAACCAACAACCTAATTTATTTAAGGTGGTCAAGGTAAATTGTCTAAGGGCAACTCCACCAAACAGGTAGACAAAGCGTTACCAGCTGAGGACAAGGACAAACAAATAGCCTCTTGGCCTGTTCGATTGGCTAATGTTACCCAAATGTTTTCTTTTGGCTGTTCTGGGGCCCAAATGTCAATTGTCTGGACTAGGGTGACTACTCCTCCCATTATAAGGAGTATCATGGCACTTACAGTGCTCATATTGATAATTTGAACAGGGCTTTGACTAGGTCTGGATTCCTGTCCGGGAGGGTCTCTAACTCATGGTGGCTTAGCCTGTTGCGTGGAGAATGACAACAGAAGGCAAGGATCTTACTAGCCCTGCTTTGTTTTATATATTTGACCGTATGCTGAACCGTCCACTTGATTCGTAACCTGTCCCAATCCTCTCTGTTCTCAAAAATCAACAGGGCTTCCCTAAGGGAACGAGTCTCTGTCAATTGCTGCGCGTCTCTCTGCCACGATTCTGTCTGCTTACGGAACGCGCACGTGTAACAAAGCAGAAGCGTACAACCCCACTGTGACCTTACCACCCTCTTCCCGCAACCCCCACAAATCATTAACACCAGCGCTCTACCATTACAACACTTGCCGTGGCCCTGGCATGATAGACATTTTAACGCGTCTAGTACCCAGTGTTCACGTTCACACCTATCCAGAATGCCTCTAACAGTGTCATACGCAATATCTTCCCAATTCCAGTTCAATGGTCTCTTGGAGAGACTCTGTAGCTCATCCACACAATGCTGGAGACACAGTTTATTCCGCAGGAGGTTCAGTTCCGGGTTGGCGGTCCTTTCTGGGAACATCAGCTGGTCGAGCCCACCGGGAAGGGACTCACAGAGTACCTGAGGGGGTGGAAACACATAAGTAACCTCTGCCCCAATATAATACCTTAGCTGGCACCTGCCACACTCCTGTCTTGGGGTCCTTATACCTAACCCATACTTCCTCTGTGGGAGCCTCCCTATTTATGCCGACTTGGTGACGGATGGCTGACGGCTCCTTCTGTTCCCCGAACACACACAAGTAATTGATAACATACAACGCCTTGGCAAGTTTTGTATGGATATCACTCTGTTCCTCCATCTTATTAATATATCGCTTCAGCGTACCATGGGCCCTTTCTATAATCGCCTGTCCTGTGGGGGAATGTGGAATCCCTGTTATATGCTTGACTCCCCACATATCTAGGAACTTGTTTACTTTACCACCCACATAAGCAGGGCCATTGTCTGTCTTTATTGTTCCAGGGACCCCCATTACAGCAAAACAGCTAGTGAGATGTCTTATGACGTGGAGAGCTTTTTCCCCTGCTTGAGCAGTTGCCCACATAAACCCACTAAAGGTGTCGATGGTAACGTGCACCCATCGCAGTCTACCAAAGCTTGCCACATGTGTGACGTCCATCTGCCAGATCTCATTTGATTTAAGACCCCTTGGATTCACTCCAAGTCCTAAACCCAGGCCCCCATTATGTTGACTACATATAGGGCAAGCCCTCACTATCGCTTGCGCATCTGTCATTTTTATATTGAACTGTCTGACTAGGCCTTTTGCATTGTGATGAAACAGTCCATGAGCCTCTCTAGCTGAGGCTAGGCTAGTGGCAGCTCTAGCTGTGCCAACCATAACAAGCCTGTCTGCCCGCGCATTTCCTTCCCCTAGCCCAACCTCCCATTTGTGACTTCTAATATGGATAACAGAGTACAGATTTGTTCTGTCCTTGATAGTGTGCTTCAATTGTAAGAACAACTCGAGCAAACGCTTGTTCTCCACCTCCTTAATGGAGGCATCTTCAATTCTGGCTACAACTCCAACTACATACAAGGAGTCTGAGATTAAATTCACAGGCTCCCGTATGTTAGACATAACCCATACTGCAGCAAGCAATTCCAGGGTCTGGAGGCTATCATCAGGGTGAGCCTCTAGTATTTGTTGATGCCATTTGCCCTTGACTTTCCACACCACAGCAGCTCGGCGGCTACGCTTTCCCGCATCAGTGAATGCTGTTATTGCTCTGGCAATGGGCTTTTCTCTCCTCAGCGGCTTCACAATCCAGTTCCATTCCCCTATCCACTGCAATGCTTTTGGCGCCACAGGGCCTGTATCAACAGTGGCTCCTGAAGCGAGTAGCGCGTCGGCCAACTCTGCCGAGTTTATTAGATACCAGTCCAAAGTATCCCGTTCCATGGGGAGATGTATCGTCGCAGGCTCCATGCCACTGATTTCCACTGTCCGTATACGACCCTTCTTGATCAAAGACGCCAGTTGCAAAAGTTTTGGTGATATTGTTCATCTCTGCTGAAGAGGCGGGGTTAACCATTCTAGTACCCGTATCTCCCCCGTTTTCTTTACTGTTTGCACTATGGCGCCAAGCAAATGCTGTTGTGAGGCCCAAAGCATGAGGCCGAGGGGAACTATAGGATCCCATCGAGCCACAAAACCAGTAGCAATGCGGTGCAGCATCTTGTCCAGGCTCTGCCGCTGGTGGTCGTCGAGCACTACGGGCATACAGGGGTCAGTTCCTTTGAGTAGTGGGCGCAGGTCACTCAGCAGATCATTAGGTATTCCTACCACTGGTTTAAGCCACTGGAGATCGCCGAGAAGTTTCTGAGCTTCATGTAGGGTGGAAATCTTTGTTGCAATGTCCAATTTCTGAGGCGTAATCCGTTGGTCTGTGATAGTCCACCCAAGGTACTTCCACGGTGCCGATTTTTGTACCTTTTCAGGGGCCACAACTAGCGAGAATTCTGCCAACATCCGGATGATGGAATCAATCTGCGCCTGTGTGAACTGTTCTTTTTGCGCGAGGAGGATGTCATCCATGTAATGATATATAATAGTCCTTGGCATTTGTCTGCGCAATGGTTGTAGAGCTGCATCGACATATAGCTGGCAGAGTGTGGGTGAATTGCGCATACCTTGGGGCAACACAGTCTATTCAAATCGTTTATCCGGTTCACCTCGATTCAAAGCAGGCAGGGTGAACGCAAATCTCTTTGTATCACTGGGATGTAAGGCTATTGTAAAGAAACAGTCCTTTAAATCAATTACCAGCAAAGTCCATCGCTCAGGAAGCATGGCAGGGTTCGGTAACCCTGGCTGCAACGCCCTCATGGGTTCCATCTGTGCGTTAACAGCCCAAAGATCATGCAGAAGTCGATACTTTCCAGATTTCTTCCTGATGAAGAAGATGGGTGTGTTCCATGGGCTGGTTGACAATTTTAAGTGTCCTTGCCGAAACTGTTCTTCCACCAGCAGGTGAGCTTGTCAGAGGTTTTCCCGCTTTAGTGGCCATTGTTTAACCATCACGGGGGATTCAGATTTCCACGTGAGTGGTAGCAGGAAGTCCTAAGCAATGGCACTCACGTTAAAGGGTGGTCATTTGTGAGGACTAAACCCAATTGAGACAGTACGTCACGCCCAAGGAGGCACTGTACCGTTGGCGGTAGGGGTGCAATGGAGAACATAACAGGAACAGTCTTATCCTCTACCTCCAGCTGCACCACAGGGGTACGGCGAGCTAAAGTCATGCCGCCTATGCCAGTGACAGTTGTAGCAGGAGGGAGCGTAGGCCACTCGGTTGGCCAGTGTTCAGGTGCTAGGATAGAAGTGTCTGCTCCCGTATCCAAAAGTCGAGATACAGTGATGCTTTCTCCTTGGAGCGTAATTTTACAAGTCTTTCGGGACCGCGATGTAAGATCCAGTGTAAGGAGAACCAAACCCCCAGTAGATCCAAAACCTTTTTCCTGGCATGGTTGTCGACAGAGGGGAGCAATACCCTTGGTCAGTTGAGGGAGTGGAATAATTTGAGCAATGCGCTGGCCCTTGGTTATTGTAAATGGTGGAA